>NC_134593.1:44964272-45264272 GCF_037038515.1 Microtus pennsylvanicus
AGGAGATGCCTATGTCATAAATGGTGACAACACTGATTACTTCTTTAATGTGTTGCCATAATGACTATAATGTGCTATCATAATTTTATTAACTTTTATGCTTCAAGCCTGAGCAGATTATACCGTTTTCATGTGCTAACAGCTTGGTGACACAGAAAATTCTACTTCTTCATTCTATTGCCTGCACCTTAGTGGATCTTAAGAACTTCAAGCTTATAAAATAAATGAATTCAATAATAATAAGATATATAGGAAATAGTTGAATTAGCTTAGTGTGTTAAAAGAGCAATTTATAAATCAGAAATTCCCAGAGTGTGCAGAAATGATAACAATTTCCTAGACATTCTAATGTTCTTGAATACAGTATTTATGTTTTAGCAGATTCTGACTTGGTGGAATTTCACTATTGATTGTAATAGTTACAGAAATATTCCATACTTAGTGAAAGCTTAAAATGATCATTAAGGTCAGTTCTTAGAAAAGGTAGACTTACCACCAACCTGGCATATTTTCTGACATGTCTCTCCACTTTTCTCCTGTTAAAATATGTTCTTATACATCAGTCTAAAAATTAATCTAAGAAAGCACAATAGGTACTTATTTGTACATACAAATACATGGAATTTTTCTGTGAATTAATCTTCTGGAAGTAAATAGTTGATTCTCACTTCACCACATGCTTTGTTTTGCTTACATTTCTATTACATGACTCTTAGAAGGTGCTTATTTATCAACATTGGACATCTGCCTTACATTCCTCAGTGTTTCCCCCCAATTTTTAAAATTTGACCATCTTGTAATATGGCTGACTGAAGGATTCTGGGATCTCTTAGCTTATTTAAGCATGTAGAAATGCTTGCAAGTTATCATAGCAGTTGAGAATAGCATTGCATATCACTGACTATGTCTCACTGATTACTTTGGGGATTTGCTTATGGATATTTAATAGCAATGAGTCTTTTTAATGTGTCAAGGAAAAATACGTATTAAATAAATTTTTGTGGTTTGTATAATTTTAGGATGATTATAAGCATAATATATTTTAATTCATTAGCTGTGTCATTTTGCATAGAAGTGATCAATGGGCTCATTTACAATTATTTGACTTTATATCACATTAACTTATCTAGAATATATCTGATTTTATTCCAAATTATTCATTACTCTGTTACAGTGTTGCACATTGTAAACGATGCACACAAAATATTGAGCATTTTTTAGGAATTGCCCCATGTACAATTTGTGATCTTCTCAATTGTATATACTGATTTTTCTATTTGATTTGAATAGTACAGTTGTCAAGAACTGTTACTATTGTAACTATAATAAATTAATGCATAGATTATTTATTTAAAACTAAATACATCCCAGTTACTCAATTTGTCAAAAGAAGAAATGGCTAGTTTATGTTCATTCTGTGTTTTTGTGTAGTGAATGAATGCCTTGTAAGAATGCTTCTGTGTAGATGCCTAAAACAAGCTAACTATAAGAAATTTTGAAAGAGATCAAAAACATGAATCAGCAGTATATAATCTATATTGTTTATTTGTTTTGTTAATACCTAGCTAAAGTAACAGTAGCAGATTCAAGGTCCATATCAACTACTCATGAATCTTCAATAATGGCCAAGAAACTCCATTTCTCTAAACTCCAACATGTTCACTTGTGAAAGAGAGAAAATTGAATACATTTTGTAAGATTTTTTGTTAGTATTAAGTAAGACAACAAGTAAAATGTTCTCATTGCTGTGCTTGGCATGTTATTATTAGTGAAGAATAAGTAAGTTATTTAAATGTAACAAATGCAAATAGTACAAAATAAAAAATCAATTAATTACTTAATAAAAGGATCTACAGAACATTATTGATTGGAATTGAGCTATAAAACAGTGGATGTTTTGTGTACCTAGATATAATGTTTTGAATAGCTGGAAATCTTTGCAAGTTACTATAAAGGGTGTTTCTTTGGACCATCAGTTTCTGAAAAATTACACAGGGACTTTTTATTAAATATGAAATCATGACCTTAGAGTAGGTTTGTTCCCAACAAGCTCTTAAAACCTAAATTAACCAGCTTATAATAATTTATGTTCTGTCAAATGACTTGTTACTTTTCTTCCATACTATATGTATAACTTCCTCTGCATCTATCTGGCAAATCCTGTCTCTCAGATTCTCCCCTCAAATTCCTCTCTCTCTCTCTCTCTCTCTCTCTCTCTCTGGAAGTTGCTATTGGCCTTTCAGCTCTTTATTATCTTAATCAGAAAGTGCCTTAGGCAGGAGACATAAAACAAAGACATCTTGTCATAATGTGATCAAATATCCCACAATATAAAACATATAGGCATCCTCCTGAATATTAACCTTCAGCAAGCGATGAAAGGAGACAGAGACAGAGACCCAAATTGGAGCACAGGACTGAAATCTCAAGGTCCAAATCAGGAGCAGAAGGAGAGAGAGCACGAGCATGGAACTCAGGACCGCGAGGGGTGCACCCACACACTGAGACAATGGGGATGTTCTATTGGGAACTCACCAAGGCCAGCTGGCCTGGGTCTGGAAAAGCCTGGGATAAAACCGGACTCTCTGAACATAGCGGACAATGAGGACTACTGAGAACTCAAGAACAATGGCAATGGGTTTCTGATCCTACTGCACACACTGGCTTTGTGGGAGCCTAGGCAGGTTGGATGCTCAACTTACTAGACCTGGATGGAGGTGGGGGTTCCCTGGACTTCCCACAGGACAGGGAACCCTGATTGCTTTTCGGGCTGGGGGGAGACTTAATTGGGGGAGGGGGAGGGAAATGGGAGGCGGTGGCGGGGAAGAGACAGAAATCTTTAATAAATAAATAAATTAAAAAAAAAAAGCTAAATCCACGTTAGGAGAAGCAATGACTAAGAACAAGGTATATGCTTTATTCATCCAATTTATTTTCTAAAATGTAGATATTAATATCACATTAGCTCACACTCTAGGGGAAGTCTTGATTCCCTTCTACCAAGGAAAACACAAAGCAGTCTATACGTTGCTTTCCCCTTTGTTGCCGGTTGCAGTAAGCATTGTCATCATCAACCCAGTTATGAACACTGAAAATTCTCGTTTCATTTTAAATTTGTTTCTGCAACTCAGCTCCCACATTGAAGAAATGACAATCTATCAGATAGATGGCCAGGTCTGAGACAATGTTTAATGCTACTTAACTATAAGGAATGTGGAGAGAGTCAGCAAACTCGAATCAGCTGCCATGAATGTCTGTATTTGGTTCTATCCTAGTTCCCTGTGCTAGCCAGCCACAGATTCCTGGTCCTCCAGGGATTGTCTGGCATGGGCTTTCTCTCTTCGAGTGGCTCTCAGGTTGGGACAGTTGTTGGTTGGCCATTTCCATGAGTTCTGTGCCACAATTATCTCCACACTTTGCAGGCAGTACAAATTGTCGTTCGAATGTTTGGGGGCTGAGTTGGAGTCCAGTCCCTCCAATCAGTCTTTCCTGGTTACATAAGATGACCAGTTTAGGCTCTATATCTTCCATTGCTAGGAGTCTTCATTAGCGTCACCCTCATAGCTTCAAGGGAGTTTAGACTGCACCAGATATCTACTTCCTCATCCCCAAAAGCTCCCCAATTCCAGTCAATGTAGTACTATTTCCCTTTACTCCCATACTGATCCCTTCTATTCCCATCCTCATACACCCCCAATCTACCCACAAAATCTTGATGGGGGAGTGTCATATATCAATCTGTTGATTTCATTGGCTCTAAGCAATAAAGAAACTGCTAGGCCCATTGGATAGGCCCACCCTTAGGTGGGTGGAGTAAACAGAACAGAATGCCGGGAGGAAGAGGAAGTGAGGTCAGACTCCGCAGCTCTGCTCTCCGGAGCAGACGCAGCAGAGACGCCATGCTACCTGCTCCAGGGAAGACGCACGCTATGAAGCTCCGACCCAGGATGGACTTAGGCTAGAATCTTCCCGGTAAGACCGGTGCTACACAGATGATAAGAAATGGGCTAGTCCAGGAGCGAGAGTTAGCCTAGAAGAGGCTAGGTAGAAATGGGCCAGAGCAGTGTTTAAATGAATACAGTGTCTGTGTAATTATTTCGGGTAAAGCTAGCCGGGCAGGGCAGGCGGCTAGGGTTTGGGGACACAGCCCCGCCGCCCCCTATTACTACAAAATCTATTATATTTTCTCTTCCTAGGGAGATCCTTGCACCCTCCCTTGAGCCCTCCTTGTTTCTCAGCGCTTCTGGGTCTGTGGACCCGTAAAAAATCATCCTGAGATAACCCAAACCCAAACTCAAAAAGACAAACATGGTATGTACTCGTAAGGTGGAAAATGCAGTTGGGATGAAATATATGAGAAATGAATAAATAAAAAAAAAGTTTATATAGTATGTTTCTTTTGTAGTTGAGATATAATACATGAGAGAGGAATAACTAAAAAGAAAAACAAGAGTATCTTCATTGTCTGTTTCTTTTGCTAATACCAAGATAAATAATAATAACAGACTCAAGGCCCAGATTAATTACTTAACGACACTTGTGGTGAGAACATACAGACAGCAATAGGACTTTGAGTTCTGGGTGATTGTAGGCACAGGAAATGCTCCAGAAGGAATAGCATAGGCATAAAATGGACTTGTGTTCTTGTCCCTTTTGATTCTTTGCCCAAAGAGGATTGTCCTGACCAAAAGCCATAAGTAATGTTCTGATTGTATGTGTCTAAGTGTTGTAATGGTGGTGCGAATAATACCTTATTTAAAATTTCTGATAAATCTCTTTTTTTAAGATAAATTCTTAATATAAATTTCTTTAAAAGGGTATTTTCTATTATGGGTTGGCAGATTTGTTTTTAAATAGTACTATATTTCATGTTGTACAAACATAAAGGAGAAATGTTCTGTAATCTGGGAATATATTTAATTTCTGAACTCAGACAAAATTTTAAGGGAAATGGGTAACTTTGCTATAGTCAGAATTCATAAGAATTTTCTAACCAAGATTTTTCAGAAACTACTTGCTTTGCATTAGGAATTGAGGCTTAGTCTATTCTGAATAGAAGACAGAGGGGGAGTAGATCTGGGGAAGAGAGGAGGAGAGTATATTGCAGAGCTCAGAGGAGTGGGGGCACGGGAAACTGTGGCCTGAATTTATTGTATGAGAGAAGTATCTATTTTTAGTAAAAAAGAATAATTTTTTAGTAAAGTGTTCTCGTCACTCCTCCACATGGCGATTCACTTTCCCCTTTTCAGATGTTAACTATAGAATACTCTATTTAAGGAACTTTTCTCATACCCATCTGTAATTTGCTCTCTGCCTCTCCATCACCAAAGATGGATGATGCAACCACAGGTACACATTTAGAACTCAATATGCCTGGAGCCTCATGAAAGCCTATGATAAATCCTACGTGGTTTTTGAATATGATTCTTGTCCATTGCCGTAATCCTAAAGATACTAATTCCTGCTATCTTTTGCCTCTTACTCATCTTCCTGTTTTAAATTCCTCACATGTCCCTTACAACATCAGGCTTCGTCACAAGTTCCTAAATCTCAAGTTTATAGAAGAGTTTTCAGAGATAGATAAATCTTTCCCTTTTCTTTAATGTTAATGGCCCCCCTAATTTCCTTGTTTCTTTCTCCCAGTGAAAATCATACTGTTTTATGTCCTAAATTTGTTGCATAGAAATCTCAATATTGACTCCTGCAACATCAAAAGTTTATCATCTTAGACACCATTTCTAGCCTTCAGAATTCTTATCAGCGTGTACCCTAAGTAAAACCAATGTTGTTCTGTGAAGACTAGAGGAGGCCTTCAGCAAAAGGCCTGAGTAGGTGTGTGTTGTTTACGTGAGCCAAGTTGGCCATGTCAAGGACTCACAGGAAAATGACAAAGCCAACCCCTATCACAAACACACAAAGGTGAGATTCAAAAGGAAGAAAAGCCTTCTTCTGGTCTATGAGCGTATGTTGAAAGTATGTTCAAGAAACATCCACTGTAGCTTTCTCCCTGGCCTGATTTTCATGACCTGAAGACTACTCCCTTATAGAGACTGTTCCAAGGAAATTAAACAGGCTGCCTCACTAAGTAGTATGTAGTAACCCTACCTCTTTAATTATTTCTTTGTAAAATCCATGCCTTCTTGTTCAACTGTATGTAATAATCTTGCTTGTTAATTGTCTATAATAAACATGTTGAGCTTCCAGGTTGTTGTTTCTCCATCTACAAGCACACTCCACCTGATTATAGTTTTCTGTGTGTCTGTATGTTTGTCATTTCTTCATTCCATCATTGTCCCAGTCAGACATATGCTTGGAGCAGTGCTTCATGTGTCATTGTTCCAAAAACATTTGTGTGTCAGATACAAACAAACAAACAAGCAAACAAACAAAAATCCTTTAACTTCGTACCCACCATATTCAGGTAATATTCAGGTGTTAAGTTCTGCCCATTGCCTATCTCTACAGATCTAACAACATTTTGTCACAGAACATTTATTACAATGCTTAAACTCAAATCCTCAGAGCCATCAAGAGTCTTTACTTGTGTAACAAAAATTAAGAGTTAACTTTTTAAGCTTTTGACCATGAGAATGAATGAAAACTCTGCACTAATGAATATCTGAGCTCCATTAACTTCATTCTTCCATAAAACAGATGTCTGTCTGATCTCCATAGCATTGTATTGTGAAGTTTGCCATTTCCAGAAACGAGTCTTTGATTTATTGTTGCCCCAGACTAATTGAAAAAAATTGCTAAGTATCGGCTTTGTGATTTGGGCATATTGGATATGTGGTCAGCGAAGGAGAAAAAGTCCAGAGATTTTATGGAACAAGGGCCATCTGTGTCGAGTATGAGACTGATTTTAAAAATAAGGAGTATCTGTGATAAACAGACAGTAGTTATAAATGTTTGTCTGTAAGTACTAGAAGAAACCAAATTTAGAATATGACTATTGGCTGAAAATTATTTTTCATCTGGGTTTAGATTTTCAGTTAATATCTGCAGACATCTTTGACTGTGGCCATAATTCTTGATGAAGGTAATGTTAAAGATGAAGAGTATCGCATAATTTTGTTTTTTTTAAGTACAAAATTTCTATAATAAAATACATTCATGTAAAAAGTCTCCATCCTGTAGATATAGACAATGAGGATGTGTAAGAATAGCTAAAGAATTAAAAAAAATGAAGAACATATTCTAGAATTTTCACAACAATATAAAATGTTTATTTATCTAAGTATGTATTTGTGTATATGTATATGTGTATGTAAGGATATATTGTGTGTACCTGTTTGTGTGTAATGCTTGTTTCATGCCACTGTGCCCTATGTAAAATCAAAGGACAATCTATGTAAATCTTCATTTTCTATTCTTTTGTTTTGCTTTGAGTTTTTCATTTTTGTTTGTTTATTTGTTTTTAGTCTCTTTTGTTTATTTCTGTGCTATGTAATCCAGACCAGCTAGCTCATGAGCTTCCAGGGTTGCTTTCTCTGTCTTGCAGAGGAATAATGGAATTATAGGCAGGAAGATCTCAATATTTTTATATGGGTTTAAGCAATATAAATTCAGGTCTTAAGGTTTGTGCTGAAAGTGGTTTTACAGGCTGTCATCTTCCTGACTTGGAACTTCTCAAATTTTATAAAAATGTCAAAAAGACATAATATAAAAAGATGAGGAATTTTAGCAAACTTTAGGTAAAATGAACTCAAAGAGACTCTCACTGAGAAACATGATAATCTAACTCTATAAGGACAAGGAAGACTCTTGAAGCAGCAAGAGAATAGTGACTGAGCCCACATCAGTCTTCTGACAGATCAGCTGATTTCCTGTAAGAAAGAGGGAGGTGAAAAGATTGTAGGCAGACATACTTAAAGGGCCAAATGGAACTCACTCTGTAGACTAACCAGGCTGACCTCAGACTCTAAGAGATCCGCCTTGACTCTGCTTCTGGAGTACTGGGATTAAAGGCATCACAACCATCTCCCAGCACCAAATAGTTCTTTATCTAGTAAAATGTTCCTCTTTCTTTGAGATGAGGCAGGAAAGAGAGGGATAGGGGAGACAGGGAAAGAGGGAAGGGAAAGAGGGAGGGAGGAAGAGAGAAACAGAGAGGAAGAGAGAGAGAGAGAGAGAGAGAGAGAGAGAGGAAGGTGATGAAGGAAATTCTACCAGAAAACATCTCTAAAACCAATTCTTTAGAAGGCTCTGAAGTGCAAAATAAAAATCAAAACTATAGAGAAAAAATCTCTCTAAGGCTAATACATAAACTTATTAAAACTATTGTTACTCTAACTTGGTTTTATAACTCAATATTTTGCTTCCTATATAATTTAAGAAATATATTTATAATTGAGTGTACAAAGTATATAAGGTACAATATGCATTATCAATAACTAAAAGACATATGAATGAAGCTGTTAAATGAAGAATTTTTATTCTGTTGAAATTAATATTGTGTACATTCAAATTATAATGCTTTAATTTTTGATACTAAATGTAATCAGCATAGTTATAACAACAAAAATAACTGGAGAATATATTACAAAGGAAATGAAAGGAGGGTTTCTTGTTACTAAAAAAAATCTAAAGTACACTGATTAATGAAGGAATGAAGAAACAAGAAATATGACATATCATTAATATGTTAAATCTTCCAAACAAGAAAAGAACATAATAGATTCATTGGTAAATTCTATCAAGATTTTTAATAGGCTTTACACCTTCTCACGTTTGCAAACATTGAAAACATGACACACTTTTTTGAGTATTTTTATTAATTAAATATATTCATTTATTTTTCTACACCTGCAGTAGTTGGGCAGGCCTTCCATGGGTGTCAACAAAGCATGACATATCAAGTTGAAATAGAACTTCTATTAACGTCTGTCTCTGGGTTTTATTACTCATGACACAACATTCCACATCATAGTCATTAAAATGGTGAATTGGGTACATAGGAGAATGAAAAAGAGAAGAAAGGGGAGAATGGAAAAAGGGAAAAGTGGGGGAGAAAGGGAAAAAGGAAAGGATAGGGTAAGTAAAATAAAGGAGGGAATTGGTGAGAAAGTAGAGAAATTAGGAATCTTGGAAGTGATTGCAAGAATGTAAGAATGAACAAGTACAGAGGAAATGAGTATGGTATTCTTGTCCAATACCATGTGGTCAGCCCTGGAAACATTCATGCAGGCAGAACATCACTGAATGGACTCTGAGGTTATATTTACTCATTTACATGTAACAACGATGTTGAAAAAGGAGAATTTGGGAGCCAGTAGTAGATACATCAGATTGGTAAGAGTGAGGAAGAGAGGGAAAAATGATGTGATTATGTTTTAATTAAGCAAAACATCTGCCAAGCTAGCATAGAAATAAAATAGAGTTACTACATGATTCAACAATTCCATCTGCAAGGAAAAACCCAACAGAATTTAAAGAAGATTCTGTAGAAGACAATGTGAGCCCATATTTACACCAGTATAATTCACAACAGCTATTAAGTAGGAGGAAATCTCCCCATTTTCACACTAATGAGTAGCACCCTATACATACGTACTATGTACAATTAGTGAGCATTGAAATAGAATGATATCATGTCATTTGTGACAACATGAATGCAGCTTGTGGATATGGTGCAAATTGAAATAATCCAGTCTCATACATACAAATAATACATGATTCCTCTTACATGAAACATTTGGGAAGAACCTTAGAAAAAGAGTTCAGTGAGAGATGTGAGGGACTGTTTTTCTTTCTTTTTTTTTAATTTATTTATTTATTAAGGATTTCTGCCTCCTCCCCGCAACCGCCTCCCATTTCCCTCCCCCTCCCCAGATCAAGTCCCCCTCCCTCATCAGATCGAAGAGCAATCAGGCCCAAGGACCGCCACCTCTATCCAGGTCTCCTAAGGTGAGCATCCAAACTGCCTAGGCTCCCCCAAAACCAGTACGTGCAGTAGGATCAAAAACCCACTGCTATTGTTCTTGAGTTCTCAGTAGTCCTCATTGTCCTCTATGTTCAGCTAGTCCGGATTTATCCCATGCTTTTTCAGACCCAGGCCAGCTTGCTGAACATGAGATTTAGACTTTTGGGAGGCTGCTGGTGGTGATCTTGGTAGACAATAACAAACACATTTAAGTCTACTGAACTGTATACTTTCAATTATATACACAGATACATTTAATTCATTTTGTCACAGTTAAAGGGGAGCTTATTCAACATGTTCATTAATTTAAAAATAACAATTTATTGTAGTCTGTAGAATAAATGTTCTCCAAGAGTTTGTGATCTCTTATGGAATAAGTATATTAAATTATTTTCATTTCTTTAGGTATTTATGTCCAGGACAATAATATATGAACATTAAAATATTTCAGCTGCAGATTTATTCAGCCAGCACTTGCCATCAATGGAGCACCCACAATATCAAGTATTGCACACACCACCTCTGTAGCATTTGTAAGGATGCATTAGGAGGGTTAAAATGATGATAGTAAAGTGATTGATATAAAGAATTACTTGACTTTCAGAAAGTTAGAGCTAGGAAAATCCTGAGAAACTAAATATCCTAGATCTCTCATTTTGCAGATATGAACTTGGGAACCACTAGAGTTCTCATGAAAGAATATACTGAGAAGAAGACACAGAGCTAGAATCTTTTCACTCCATCTTTCCAAGTAAACTAAACACCAATGAGAGACTACTCTCAGTGCTAGGTAAACTTCTATGCATGTTATACATTCATCCATCTGGTCTTTACATCAATATAAAGCAGTTTCTATTATTGTCTCCAAAATTTTATACAATAAAACTAGACTCCAATCAGATGAATGATATATCCATGTCATCCAAACATAACTTTCTCTCTTGAATTATGTTTAAATATGAGATTGAACAGTTCAGCCCAGTTGTTGTTTAACAACTTGATATAGGACTCCTCTCTGTATGCCATGAATATGTTTTATTGCCATTGTTCAATAAAGAAGCTGCTTTTTGCCAATGACTTAACAGGAGATAGCCAGGCTAATATATATATATATATATATATATATATATATATATATATATATAAATAATATATATATATATATGATTTATATATATATAAATAAATTAGGCAGAGCCATAAAGAAGCCATGTAGCCAGCCACCAGAGACAGATGCCAGATGCCATATGGAGCTTTACCTGATAAGCCACAGCCACATGGTGATAGGTAGATTAATGGAGATGGGTTCATTTAAGATGTAAAAGTTAGCTAGAAATACACTTAAGCTATTGACTAAACAGTATTGCAAATAATATAGTTTCCATGTGATTATTTTAGTTCTGGGCAGTGGAAACAAATGAGCAGGCTCCCCCAACAAACTGGTGCTTCCACATGGCTGACTAAATCCACATGAAACCTGAGAAAACTTGGAAAGGAATCCCAGACACAAAAGAACAAAGTTAAGCATGGAACTTTGGTAGCAACACTGTCTTTGGTGGGCTTTATTTACTAGAAACACTTAGGGCATGATTCCTTTAAGTGAGGTCTTCCGGATTCCGGGGGAGCAGAAAAAAAGTAGGCAGTTTCAAAATGGCAACTTCCTGGGCTGTGCTGCCAGCACAAACTCTGGCTCTCTCAGGAGACAGAGCATTTAAATGGAGTTTGTGAGCAGAGTGTTACAAACTGCTTAATGGCATGACGTAAACCTGCTTCATACTTGAAACTGAGGCAGTATGCATGGCTCACAGAAATGGTGAGCATCCCTCCACCATGTCAGACTGGACAGAGCCAAAAGGCAAAGTAACCTTAATTCTAGCCACAACTGCTTACCTTTTTTTTTTTTTTTTAAAAAAAAAAAGATGCTCCTGGTCAAGAAGTAATTATAGACATGCAATAAAGACAGATTCATAAAGAAATAGACCTGTAAATGGGTCACAGTGTTGGATAAATGTATGTAGGCTTGGGAGAGAAAAAAAGAATATAGACAGTTATAAAGGAAGTAAATGGTTATAAAAATAAAACAAAGTTTTTAAAAAGACAGAGTATAGAAAGCCAAAGATTAAGTAAGTACAGAAAAATAAGCTACACAAAGATGGGAAATACACAGAGAGTCTGGATTATGTATACTATTGTATTTTCTTTGAACTTTTTGACTATGAAGGAACTAATTACAGAGAGACATTTCCTTGTATGGGCTGCTAAGCTAAACCCACATAATATTTGAAAGGCATCTTGACTTCAAATTTGTGTCTAAGATTGTAAGATTATATTGCTTGGAAAAGGGGTTCTACTTTTGTTTCCACAGAAGATGAAAACCTGTGGACTCCTTTTAGACTAATATGGTTTGATAAATCAAGACCACCTGGAAGGTGAACAGCCCCAAAATGCTTCACCCAACCAAAAGCAGGTTTCAGTTTAAAGAGAACCATTCTCAAATTCCCAAGTATTATTTTTAAATGTTTGTTTGCATTTAAATGGGGTTATGCTATAGAGATTTGACATTTCAAGGCAGAACAGATCTTTGGATTTTCTGCTTCTTGGAAAAGTGTGTCAAATACTATGGGCCAGTAGGCTGAAGATGGTTGCTCGCAATGTTACAGAAGAAATTTAGGTGATTGTCCAGGCAATGAGATGTCTCTGTCATTTGTAGAGTTTTGAAAGTTGCTTACAATGCACTTCCTGTTTTTGTAGGTAATATTATGTCCTTCTGAAGTCTTTGATGGAGTTGAAGAATAGTTATAATTATAGCTTTTCTTGGTTACTATAAAAGTTAAAGAGATAAAATATTATAGCTCTAATTCTTGCTTGATACATGTTTTATTTAATGTAATTTTTACTATGTTAAAATTAGAACCTTCCTTTTTATTTAAGCAGAAAATGGTAAATGGTGTGTGAAGTCCTTCTTTATATGCGTTACTTTTATTGGATAATGAATAAAGAAGGTAATTTGGCTTGTGATAAGTCAGAATAAGCTAGGTGGGGAAACTAAACTGAATGCTGGGAGGAAGATGACAGAGTCATAGAGAAGCCACATAGCTGCCTCCAGGGATAAATGCTTCCACTGGAGTCCACCGAAACTTTGCTGGTAGGCCATGATCTTGTAGTGATGCACAGATTAGTGGGGTGGGTTAGTTTAGGATATAAGAGCTAGCTAGCAATATGCTTAAGCTATTGGCCAAACAATATTGCAAATAATATATTTTCTGAGTGATAATTTCATGGTCTGGGTAGCTGGGAACAAGTGGCCTCCCACAACAACTACTCCAATGCATTATTTAACTAAATTGCTATGCATATGTAAATTCAAATTCTTTACATAACAAGCATATATATATACATATAAATACACATGCATATATATTTGTATCTATATAATATACATATTCATCTAGGAAATTTTTTACATCTCCGCATTTCCTAGGAAACAGAAACCGATATATTTTCTCTTTCTTGCTCAAGGAAGCACCAAGTTATAAGTTTCTCCTTTGTAAAGAACCTGGAGAAGTTTCTCCCTGTTAAACATGGGCTGTTGAGGTAAGAAGGAAGCATAGTTCTTGAGAGCAGCTATTTTACTTTCAGTAACTGAGCCTCACATTTTACAGCCATCTTCCATAATTAAATAATTTACATGGCTCAAATTAGTGTAGTCTAAATTAAGGTCCATTGACAAAAAGAAAAAGCATAAAATGTTTTGGCACACTGCGCTACATAATTTATATGATTTACATCATAAAACTTAGGAGAGATATGATTTGAAACAGCTGAATCTCAAGCAAATGTGTACTTATGCAGGCTCCCAACTTGTTGCTGAATCACATTCTGTGCGGAGCCTTTATTTCTTGGGCATGTAAACTCTCTTTCAGCTTCACTGAAGCTCTTCTCTTCTGCCACAATTGTGCCTCTGGAAGGTACAGACTTAGGTGCTTCACTGTGTTTTTTGTAAAGACAATTGTGAGGCAAGAACAAATACACATTGAAATGCAGATTTCCTGGGTCACCCAATAATCCCAAATGTCAGTTAGGTATCTTGTGTATTCAACCATCTGTGGTTATTCAAATGTGTACCTCATCAAATGGACAAGTCACTAAGCATAAAAAATTGGTGGTATTCTTGGAGGGAAGCCACACACTATGCACCATAAATGACTACACTTTCACAAAGAGGTTTAGTATGTGCTGTAAGATAGCATTACATTCATGTTTTATAAGATGTAGAATCCTCTGGTGATAGAATATAACACTTTGACAGAGAGAATTTTCCTTTACAGACAGCTCAAAAAGAGAGGAGGTTAACAAGCAGGGCCACACAGAGAAGCTATACACAGAGAAGATACCAGTAAGTGAAACTGTGGAAGGCAGCTCTTATATCTCAAATCAAGCTTAAGTTAGTTCTGTTTCCTTGCATTCTTGTGAGTTGAATTTGAATGAATATAATGGTTCTAGAAACACAGATACTGCCTAGAGGCACCAAATAATTAGCACAGGTATTTCATGCATTAAAATAGTCACTGACTGTACAGTATACATCCTCCCAAACCATCCCACAATGCCCCTACCACTCTTCTTCAAATTGATGGCCTATTTTTCATGAATTGCTATTGCATGCATATATGTATTTATATACTTTTTCTTTCAGAACTGAAATAAGATTTTATTAAGTCTGAATTTTCAGACATGTTTTATAGGCAGATAGATGCACATGATTCTGATAGCTGAACAGCATTCTGTATAAAATTTGTAACTTGTGCCTTGGTTACCAAGGATCTTTCTCTTGTCTGGGATCTTTTCTGCATTTTCTGAATTCTATTAGAAGGTAGGGGTGTTCTTGGTACTCTGACTTGTTCTGGACTCCTTCCTATCTGATTTTTGTCTACTTCCTGCTCACCATGAGTAGATGCTATTTGCTCACAAGTCTATCTCATCTCAGTTTTAGACCTATGGGTCCTACTTACCTTGGGATGAATCCTCTGATATAAGAAGCCAAAATCAACCTTGTAAGCTGTTTGCTTCAGGTATTTGTCCCACTGACAAAAATTTCAGTACAGTATAATATACATTTATGCATGTGTACATATAGACATATAAATAGAATTTACAGAAATGTATTATTGAAAGATCTTTAGGTTATAGTAAATTTACCTCATTGTGGATGATTTCAGCTTTCACACAAACACACACACACACACACACACACACACACACACACACACACACACAAAATCACACTTCTAAAAGCACATTAGGATTCTTGGTTTCTATTTTGTAGATTTTGCTCCATGACTGAAATATTGTGAATTTGATCTTAAATGATTACTTCGTGATTTTCTGCTATTAACTAAAATCTGTCACCAAATGTTTAAACAGGCCTTTATAAGCCTTCTACACATATTTGGGATACATACAAACACACACATATATGTAGAGCAAAGTTTATTGCCTAAAGGAACAAATGTGATCCATTTATGAGCTTAATGTTCTGGTCTATGTTTGCTAATCATTAAATAATGACTATCTGTAAATTAAACCACTTCTAAATATTCACCTTATATTTTTGCACAACACATTGTGCAAAACATCAGTAGGAATAACAATAATAATGATAATGTTAATAGCAATAACAGAATAAGAGTAGAAATCCCAGTTAATTCTACTTATATATGACCTGAAGCTTTCGCTTTTTTTCTTTTCTATATGTTGTCAAAGATAATTCTAGTTTCAGCTTCCATTAATCTTTTTATTTCACATTATTTTATGAATATTTGTGTCTATGTGATTTTGATGATTAGGGATTTTATGACTACATTGAATTCATCTGTTTATCAAAATGTTTTTTTCCTTTTATCAAAACTGATTTTTCTCATTTCACTAATTCTTTTGAAATAATTTGTATTCTTAAACTTTACTGAATCATTGGCCCCCAACTTCTTCCATTTGCTATATATTTGGAAAAGCTAAAACAACATGTTTTTTTGTGTCTGACCTTTAGAAAGTTTAGAAAAAAGTACAAAAATGCATGACAGCACATCAACATGCTCACCTTTTTGTTGACGTGCCATTCCTTTGCCTCCAGTTTGGATGCCATTACACTCTTACAAGAGTTTAAATTGATAAGATCTTGACAACAAAATTCTTGGTTCAAAATTGGACATTTGGATATACTCTGATTTCCTACTTCTTTGTCACTAGCCTTGACAGGTCAAACAGAGAATTTTTTTTTCTTTACCCTCAAGTGTTACAGATTGCACTGAGCATCTTAAGATGCCCTCATAGTCTCCCACGTTAATTCATATCCTTGGCAGCTTTGTATTCCATGATATATAATTGCCAATTTTATAAGGGAAGAATAAGCAAATAATTTTAGTGTAGAAACGTCGTATATAAAACACTTCCTTAGTTGTAGAATTAATGTTATGACTGAGAAGGTTTCAATTAATTACTCTCTATTTTACTTCCCAAATAATGTTTTTTAAAGAACTTTTCACCAAATTCAAGTACTGCAACTTATCATATATATGTTAAAGCAGGGAGTGTTTTTTTTTTCCAAAGGCAGATCTGTAACTCTAATGAGCAATCTCAGAAAACATATCCCACTAAGTCAGTTAAAAATGAGTCACAAAATATGCCAAACTGGACAAGGAAAAGTCTCTAAGGCTTCAACCCTACAGAAAGAACTGTAGCTAACGGAATAAACCTGGTAATTGGAGCAATGGCCTCCACAGGTAAAAGTACACTAATCAGTTGATTATCCAGTGCCAGATGATCAGACCTGAAACATACATACAATTAATATTGTATGGAGTTAGCACATCACATTTAGGAAAAAAAAGTCTATACAAATAAATATATGTATATAATAAAAATTCATGAAATAAAGAGCAGGAATTTGAAGAAGAGTGGCAGAGGGATTGTGGGAGGGATTGGAGAGAGGAAAGGGGAAGGAGAATATGTTATGATAAACTTTTCCATGCCATATGAAAATGTATTGTTTTACTTCACCTGTCTAAGGCACCTTCTGAATGATTTAATAAAGAGCTTCGTGGCCAATAGCTAGGCAGGTGGGACTTCTGGGGGAAACACAGAATCTCTGGAAAAGAATCTGAGGCATGGGAGATTTGCCAGCCAGATGTGGAGAAAGTCAGACATATGGTACTGAGAAAAGGTAATGAGCCACGTGAAAAAATGTAGATGAATATAAATGGGTTTATTTAAGTAGTAGAAGGTATTTGGAAACAATTATAAGCTAAAACCAAACTTTCATAATTAATAAAATGCCTCTGTGTCATTTTTGGGAGTTGGCAGTCCAAATAAAGATCTACTAAGAAAGGTATTTTATTTAAAACACATTCTCAAAAAATTAGTCACAAAATGATATATTGATCAGTGTTTGCAACAAATCATGTCTGAAAGTGTCATTACTTAAAAAATAATTTACATCTAAGCAAGAGGAATATTTAAAAGGTAATTGCCTCTGCAAAACACTCTTGTACCCAAAGTGCTACGTTGAAGAGGAGGAGCAGAAAGATTGTAAAAGCCAAGGGATCAGGGAGTTTGGTGACAAATTGTGTCTTCCAGTAATATTAGAGGCTACACCATAAAATTTCACCAACACAACTATCCAAATGCTAGTTGAACAAAGACAGCATCAATGGACATGCCAAACTGGACAGACAAAAACACATTAGACCTGAACCCTACACACAGAAGTATAGCAAACTGAGGAAAGCTGAGAGTGGGAGAGATGGTCTTACCCAGGGAAGGATATATCAATTGTTGTTTAGTGTCATTCAGTCCTGAACACATATATAAAATTAACATAATATGGGCTGAATATGTTATATTTAGGGATATAAAATATATACACAAGTGAATGAAATAACAATTGTTAAAAAAAATAAAAAGACCATGAATTTGAAAAAATGTGAGAAGGGCTTTATAGGAGGGCTTGGAGAGAGGAAAGGAAGGGAAGAAATGTTTTAATTAAAATATAATCTCAAAGGTAAGTTTGTTTCTTAAATAATCAGGTTAACTTAACTTTCATTAGCATTTTGTTTTTTTCCTTCAGCACTTATCCAAAATTTATAGTGGTTTTAGTGTTTCAAAAGTGATAATATTTCATTAAGAATGAGAAATAGAATAAGCAATTATGAATCGATGGGGTGGCTGTTATGAGAGGATCAAGTGGGAAAGGGGAGAGGTTGGGTGACAAGAGAGGGAATATGGGCAGCAGCTAATATTCTGGGTCATTTGAAGGGTTGTTTATGAACCAGATGCAGTAGAGTATTTCAAAAATATGTACATACATGAAAGCGATATAAACAAAATCGCCAAATAATGAGGGAGTGAGAGCCCCAACTTTTCATCTCTTGTTATCAACTAAAGCTTCCAAAACCAGGATTGGATAACATCCAATTGAACTGTTGGCAAAAGGGGTCCAAAGGAAAACCTCAAACAACAATGTCCGATCTGTTGCCAAGACTATACTATATGTTGCTGTCTATAAACTAATAGCAAGGTACATTTCCTGAAGAAAATACCTACATAACTCATTGAATACGGAGAAGTTGACCTAATGCCTACATAGAACCCTTACCCCCCCCCCAGTGATAAAATCTTTAGTATAGAAAGATACTCAGCACTCTGCTAAAAGACAAAAATAAATACCACATCAGCTAAAAATCCTGTGATCTACATTGGATTCCTCCTGTAGGTAGCACAAAGCTTATAAGAATAACCAACTAATATCTGATTTGACTTAAGGACCACTCCATGAGATATAACCCATAGTGAATACAGCATTAGAGGGTAAAACCAAATCTTACTGTCCTAAAAAAAATGTAGCAATAAAATTACTCCTACTGACATTCTGCTGTGCTCCCAGATTGGTACCTTGTTTAGCCCTCATCAGAGAGGTTCCCTCCTGCAGCAGATGATAGCAAATACAGACCTACAACCAGACATTCAGAGTGGGAAACCTTGGAACACTCAGACCTAAAACGGATGTCTCCCTTAAATCCTTCTCTTAAGGGCTCAGAAAACACCATGAAAGATGAGGTAGAAAGAATGTAGGAACCACAGGAATGAAAAGCACCAAACAAACAAAGCTCTTCTAACTCAACATGATCAAAGCTCACAGAGACAGGATGCACAGCGCCTGCATGGGTCTGCACCAGATTCTCTGCGTGTATTTTATGGCTTCCAGCTTAGTGTTTTTACGGGATCCTTGAGTGTGTGAACAAGCGAGTTTCTGATCTAGCCCCTTCTCTTTCCTTCTGTTTGTTTTATCTAACTCCAGCATGAGATTTCCTTTGTTTTATTTTGTTATTATCCCTCCAAAGCCTGTTTGTTTCCTAACAAGAGACAGGAGCAGAGTGAATCAGGATGGAAAGGGAGGTATGGAGGAACTGGCAGGAGTAGAGACAAGCGAAATGATAATCAGAATTATGTGAGAGAAAAATTATTTTCGATAAAAGAAAGAAAAAGTGAGAAAAAGTGATACAGCCAGGTCACAGAGTAGTTCTATTTTTATTGATTCCTCCAATGGCTTTACTAGTTTATATTCCCATTAACACTGAAAATTTTCCCTTTTTTTTCCCATTCTCATCAGTATTTGTTATTGTTTTCTTATTGTCTGCCTTTCTGACTGGGGTGAGATGGAATCTCACTGTTTTTGGAAATTTGTATTTCTCCGATACTTAGTGATATTGAACATATCACACATATTTTCACATCAATATTTATTATAACACTATTCACAATAGCTAATTTAAAAAACCACCTACGTGTCTGGTAAAGCACATAAGAAAATTAGTTTTATATGAGCAATTGGAATAGTTTTCAATTACAAAGAAGACTGAAGTTATATTGTTTTCATTAAAAGGGATGCAGCTGGGGATAATCATATTAAGTAAATTAAGTGATTCACAGAAAGGAAAATACCAAGTTAATCTCATTTGCCGTCCTAGATTTTATATAAATACATGAGATTGAGAATGCACACATGAAATAAAGGCAGAATTGAACAAAGGAACTAACAGAAGTCAAGAGCATGAAAAGAAGATTTCATTAAGGGTGTGTATAGGGAAATATACTCAAAGTGCATAATATATTTCCTAGAAAATATCCTTATGTAACCCAGTAACATATACAATGAATATAGACCAATGGGAAAATTTAAAAAATAAAATAAGGGAGAATTAAAACAAAAATGACAAGTTTAAAAATCTCATGAAAACTATAATCACCAGTTACATAAAAATTATTAGGTTTGGTAGTCAAAAAATGTTTTATTTGTTAGTATTGACTTAAGTATCTACATGTAGCTATTTTTGAGTTAAATCATTTTATATGAGTAACATGTATATATTATAGAAATATTACTTTATGTACATTTTTATTTAACTTTATATACTTTATATACTAACTACAGTTTCCCCTCCCTCCTCTCCTCCTATTCTGTTCCTCACCTTCCCCCACCACCTTACCTAATTTAGTCCTTCTCTGGTTTTGTTCAGAACGGAGCAGGTTTCCCATGAGTATCAATAAAGCATGACATATCAAATTGCACTAAGACTAACCTTCCCTTGTATTTGAGCTGGTCAAGGCAGTCTAGTATGAGGAATGAGTTTCCAAGAGCCAGTCAAAACTCTAGGAACAGCCTCTGCTCTCAATGTTAGGAGTCACACAAATAGACCAAGCTACACAACTGTCACATACATGTAAAGGATTTAGGTCAGTCTCCTGAAGGCTTGCTGGCTTGTTGGTTTAGTCTTTGTGAGCTCCTATGAGTCTAAGGTTATTTGGTTTTATGGGTTTTCTTGTAATGTCTTTGACTCCTCTGTCTC
The DNA here is from genome assembly GCF_037038515.1 of Microtus pennsylvanicus. Taxonomy (NCBI): domain Eukaryota; kingdom Metazoa; phylum Chordata; class Mammalia; order Rodentia; family Cricetidae; genus Microtus; species Microtus pennsylvanicus. The sequence goes on from NC_134593.1 coordinate 44,985,096, forward strand.
CTATAATTCTTCCTCCCTCTCTTCAGCAGGATTCCCCGAGCTCGCCCTAATGTTTGGCTGTGGGAATCTGCAACTGTTTCCATCAGTTACTGGATGAAGACTCTGATGACAATTTGGGTAGTTACCAATCTGATTACTAGATGACCAGTTCATGCTACATATCCACTAATGCTATGAGTCTTAGGTGGGGTCATCCTTGTAGATTCATTGACATTTCCTTTGTTTGCATCAGCTTTCTTTGTGACCCCAAGTCCCCACTCCTTCTAGCCATCTTTTCCAGTACTATTCCCCTCTACCCATCTTTCAACCCAATTCCTCAAGTTCCTATGCTCACCTGCCCCCAGTCCACTCGGGAGATTTCTTTTGTTTCCCCTTTCCATGGAGATTCATGGATCCATCTTTGAGTACTTTTTGTGACCTAGTCTCTCTGGGGCTGTGGATTGTAACATGGTTACTATCATTTACAGTTAATATCCATGTATAAGTGAATACATACCATGTTTGTCTTCTGGTTTGGGTTGCCTCACTCAGGATGATTTTTTTTCTCTAGTTCCATTCATTTGCCTTCAAATTTCCCTGTGGCATTGTTTTTAACAGCTTTATTATGCAAGTGTATAATATTTTCTTTGTTCATTCCTTGGTTAAGGGGTATCTATGTTATAGGGTTCTAGCTATTACAAATAGAGCTGCTATGAACATGGCTGACCAAGTGTCATTGTTTTATGATTGAGCATCATTTGGGTATATGCTCTAGAGTGGTATAGCTGGGTCTTTAGGTAGATTTATTCCCAATTTTCTTAGAAGCTTCCATATTGATTTCCAAAGTGACTATATAAGTTTACAATCCCACCAGCAATGGAGGAGTGTTCCTCTTGTTCCACATCCTTTCCAGCAGAAGCTGTCATTTGATCTTAGTCATTCTGACAGTTGTTGGATGGAATCTCAAAGGTGTTTTAACTTTCATTTCTGTGATGGCTAAAGATTTTGAACATTTATTTAAGTGTTCCTCTACCATTTGAGATTCTTCTGTTGAGAATTCTATGTTTAGGGCTGTACACCATTTTTAATTGGATTTTTTTTGTGTTTTTGTCATTTACCTTCTTGAGTTCTTTATATATTTTGGAGATTAGCCCTCTGTCCAATCTGGGGTCAGTGAAGATCTTTTCCCATTGTGTAGGCTGCCCTTTTGTCCTATTGATATTGTCTTTTGTCTTAAAGAAGCTTTTCAGGTTCATGAGGTGCCATTTATTAATTGTTGATCTCAGAGGCAGTGCTACTAGAGTTTATCCAGGAAACTGTCTCCTGTGTCAATACATTCAAGACTATTCTCCACTTTCTCTATCAGATTCAGTGTAACTAGATTTATGTTGAGATTTTTGATCTACTTGAACTCGAGTTTTCTTCAGGGCAACAGATATAGATATTTGTATTCTTCTACATACCAACATCCAGTTATGCCAGCACCACTTGTTGAAGATACTTTCTTTTCTCCATTGCATAACTTTGACTTCTTTGTCAAAGATCAAAATGTTCGTAGGTGTGTGGATTTATGTCTGCATCTTTGATTCAATTCCATTGATCAATGTATTTGTTTTTAATCCAATACCGTGCTGTTTTTTCTTACTATAGCTCCATAGTAGAACTTGAGATCCGGGCTAGTGATAACTTCTGAAGTTCTTTTATTTTCCAGGACTGGTTTTAGATATCCTCAGTTTTTCACTTTTTCATATGAAGGTAAGTATTGTACTTTCAAGGTCTGTAAAGAATTGTGTTAGTTTTTCTGTGTCTGGGTTACCTCGCTCAGGATGATTTTTGTTGTTGTTGTTCCATTCATTCGTATTCATATTTCAGGATGTCATTGTCTTTTTACCACTGAGTAAGTACTTAAGTACTCTGTTGTGTAAATGTGCCACATTTATCCATTTTTGACTTAAGATGCATCTAGGTTGTTTCCAGATTCCAGCTGTTCTGAATAATGCTGCTATAAACATAGTTGAGCAAATGTCCTTGTGGTCTGCATCCTTTGGGTATATCCCCAAGAGTGGTATTTCTGGGTCTTGAAGTAAATTGATTCAAAATTTTCTGAGAAACCACCATACAGATTTCCAAAGTGGTTGCACAATTTTGCACTCCCACCAACAGTGGAGAAGTGTTCACCTTACTCTGAATTTTCTCTTTGGTGTTTTTGATCTTAGCCATTTTGACTGATGTAAGATGGTATCTTGGAGATATTTTGATTTGCATTTCCCTGATGGCTAAGGATGTTGAATGCCTTTTCACCATTTGAAATTCCTTTGTTGGGAATTCCTTGTTTAGACCTGTACCCCATTTTTAATTGGGTCATTTGATATTTTGATACAGATACAGAAAGACAAGCACAGGATGTATGTAATCAAGTGTAAATGGCTATCAGACATAAAGCAAAGAATAACCAGTCTACAGTCTACACACAGGAAACAAGGAGAACCATTAGAAAGACATACATGGATTCGCCTGGAAGTGGATGTAGACAAGATCTCTTTAGGAAAGTGGCAGCATTGGGGGATAGGGGGAGGGTGGTAGTTGTGTGAGGAGGAGAAAAAGGAAGTGGGGAGGAAAACATCAAAGATTGGGAAGGGCAAGTTAGGTGAAGGACACAGAGAGAGGGCAACATATGAGATACCTTAAAAAAGGGAGCCGTTGTGAGGTTAATGAGAATCCAGGCACTAGAGAAATTCCCAGGAATCCACAAAGATGTCCCAAGCTAAGAATTTAAGCAGTAATGGAGAGGGTAACTAAAATGCCCATCCTCTGTAATTATATTGATGACTACCTTAATTGTCATCATAAAGCTTTCTTTCTGTAACTGATAGAAGCAGATGCAGAGATCCACAGCTAAGCACGGAACCAAACTCCTGGAGTCCAGCTATAGAGAGGAAGGAATGATATTATGAGCAAAGGGAATAAGACCATGATGGGGAAACCCACAGAAAGAGCTGAGCTGATCTAGTGGGAGCTCACTGACTCTGGACTGATACCTAGGGAACCTGTATTAGACCAAATTAGGCCCTCTGAATGTGGGTGACAGTTGTGTGGCTTGGGCAGTTTGTGAGGCTACTACAAGTGAAATGAGTATTTATCCCTAGTGCATGGATTGGCTCTTTAGAGCCTATTCCCTATGGTGGGATACCTTGCTCAGCTTAGATACTAGGGGAAAGCCTTGGTCCTGCCTCATGCGCTATGACAGATTTCCTTGATTCTCTATGGGAGACATTACCCTTTCTGAGGCATGGATAAGGGCGGGGTGGGCATAAGATTGGAGTGAGAGGACAGGAGGGAGAGGGAACTGCGATTGGTATGTAAAGTCAGATTGTTTTAGAGTTATAAAAAAGGAATTGCGTTGGAATTTTGATAGGGATTGCATTGAATCTGTAGATTGTTTCTTTTGTTTGTTTTTTGTTTTTGTTTTTTTGTTGTTGTTGTTGTTTGTTTTTCAAGACAGGATTTCTCTGTAGCTTTGGAGCCTGTCCTGGAACTAGCTCTTGTAGACCAGGCTGGCCTCGAACTCAGAGAGATCTGCCTGCCTCTACCTCCCGAGTGCTGGAATTAAAGGCGAGTTTACCATCGCCCAGCTGTAGAATTTTTAAGATGAGTTTTTAAACTGTGTTGACCCTACTGATTCATGAGCATGGGAGAACTTTTCATTTTCAGATATCTTCTCCAACTTCTTTTTTCAATACTAGAAATTCTTGTTATACATGCCTTTCTGTTGCTTGCTTAGCATTACCCCAAGATTTTATATTGCTTATAATTATTGTGAAGGGTGTTGTTTCTCTGATTTCTTTCTAAAACACTTTGTCATTTGTATATAAGAGGTCTATTATTTTTTTTAAGCTAATCTTGTTCAGCCAGGCAGGCCCAGGCCACACAAGCCAGAGCTAGTGAGTAATCTGCCTACCAGCAGAACTCTATCTCTCTCTGGATTTTGTCTACCAGGACCCTTCCCCAGGCCAAAACCATCCCAGTTCCTTTCTAAAGGAACTTCACTAAAGGTGTTTATCAGCTGTGGGAGTTCTTGGGTAGAATTTTTGGGTCGCTTATGTATATTATCATATTATCTACAAATGGTGATACTTTGAGGTATTTTCCAATTTGTAAATACTTGATCTCCTTTTGTTGTCTTATTATTTGAGCTAGAACTTTGAGTCCTTTTGCCTTTTTGCTCTAGTTAGAACTTTGAATACTATACTGAACATAGTTCCTGATTTTAGTGCAATTGCTCTTAAGTTTGTCTCTGTTTAATTTGATGTTGCTTGTTGACTTGCTGTATATTGTTTGGATTATATTTCAGTGTTCAGTGTGTTTCTTGTATCCCTGATCTCTCCAGTATCTGGGACAGAGATGAGCTCAGATGGTGCTGGCCTGTGTAAGAAGCATGGGAGACAGAATCCAAGTTCTACCGACAAGCAGGTCATTCACTAGTTTTGACTTGTGTGGTCAAGCATGCTTGCTAGAAGTCTTCTGAAGTTGAGGGGAACTATGGCTGGGGACTAGGTAGGATGGATGGCATGGGTTTGGTAAAGGGTCACTGGGGGCAGGATCGAAAGACATGATCAATTTTTCTGGTAGGTGGGTCATTCACCAGTTCTGGCTGGTGTGGTTTCTGCCTCAGTGACAGAAATCCACTGGGATTGCAGGTGGAGGCTCAACAGCAGAGGGTCAGAAAGGAACTGGGATGGTTTTGGCCTGGGGAAGGGTCCTGGGAGACAAAATCCAGAGAGAGATAGAGTTCTGCTGGTAGGCAGATTACTCACTAGCTCTGGCTTGTGTGGCCTGGGCCTGCCTGGCTGAAGACTTCTGGGCATGTACATGATTTTAAGATATCCTAGCATATCAGAAGACTCTCCTCTTTGTTATAAGAATGATCTCTTTTATGATAATAAAATTCTGAACCAACCGGTAATAACATTTTGAGAATTAAATCTATTATTATTTCTATTCTTATAGGTAAGCACTGTACAGTTTTGTCTTCTTCCACTAGAATAATTAGTTTGAGTCTAGCTGCAGAAGTTTATGTAACAGTGAAAATGTGTCATCATTATATGATATTGTCCTTTGTAATCTGACTGTCTTGAGGGTAATTAATAATAAATGTGATTAAGCATAGAGGATGCTTTTCTTGAATCTTACTAAGGAAACAAGTAATGCTACAACATTTCAAATTTATTAGAGAGAAGAAGGTAGACACATAAGAGGGACTAGAGAAGAGAAAGCGAAATGTGAGGAGTGATATTATTATATTTTAATTAAAATATTAATTAAAACTGCATCGGTACTCTCAGTTAAAATAAGATATATTAGACCTGATTATTATAGCTTTGTCTTGGAACCTAAATAGACAATTATTTACACAGACAATCCTTCATACTTTACCAGCATGAAATTACAATTAAAAAGAAAAGAATTGTAGAGATGTCAAAAATGTCCTCGAAATAAAAGAACATGACTCTGAACATACAAGAATTAGTGTAAGTTTTTCATCACAGGAGAAAATGAAATAATTTTGTATTCATTAAACAGACTTTGAAATAATCTTCAATTAAACAGACAATAAATTACCAAGTCCTACAAAGATAAAACCTTAATCTTTCACAGAATATTTTCAACCACTTACTTGTCATGCTTCAAGTTTTCTTTGCCTCTAATTGTGCTCATGTTAACAAATATGTCCAGGAAAGAGGAAAATTATAAAATAGGCTTATGAATTACTTAAGAGCCTATCATAATGTTATTTCATATTAGGATTAGATAAGTCAGCCATGTTAACTAAGGAAAACAAAGAAATGGAGAAATCATTTCTCTATTAGAAATATTTCTTAAGTTGAACTGAGTTACTTATTATATAATTATTTTCCATTATTTTAAATAATATAGCATATTTGACATTTTAACTTGTGAATGCCAGTTTCAAAATCATGTTTTTTATAACATATGTTTCATGGAACATAGAATATGACACAATTTTTTTGAATGCCATCTCTATAATAACATCCAACATCTATATAATATAAATTCGGAAGACTACAACATAGTATAAATAGTTTAAATGGTAAACAATCTTTGAATTGGGTGCGTTTTGATTGACTTTGCAGGTTCGGACATAGTTGTTAGAATATTTTATGTCCTCAATATTTTATTATTATTTTCCATACTTTATCTTTTTTATGCCGTTTGGCATCATCATCCAAGATATGGCAAAGTTACCTCTCTGATGATATGCTTCTAGTAGGGATACGAGAATGTTCAGAGTGCATCTCTCATAGCTTTCTTCAAATTTACAAAGAGTGTACTACAGAAATGGGCACTCAGGGAAACTGTGCTATCCTTACTTCACATGTCCGTAAACTTTCTGTTCTATATAAAAATAATACAAATGCGATATCAGGGACCACATTTGTGAAGAGTTAATTTTCACGATTAATAATTAGAAATGAACAAGTAAAACTTACCATCCAATAAATAAGACCTCACAAGAATATAATGTATTGTTTAGATTTAAGTATAATATCTATGAATCTATTTCTCTTCTTTTTTCTCATGTGCTTCATTTTCATCCTTTTAGTTAGTCTCCTCTTATATGAAATTTCTTTTCTATGGGCAGCTGAATTTGGAATAAAAGGAACAGTGACACATAATAAAATTGTTCATGTTCAATTCTGGGCTTTCATCCTCACTGGGATCTATGTTAATGTCATCTTGACTTTTGATAGCTGTTTCTTTGTTAGTGAATAAAAGGATGTCCCTGACAGTCATTCACTCTGAAAGTTCTATGTCTTCTGCCTAAGGATTTAATACTAAGAATTTAATCTGCTTTACAGACAGATACCCTCCAATACCTAGGACAGTGCCTTATATTCAGAAAATCTTCAAAAAATTGCTTAATTAACAAATTCTGGTGGCTCAATTGCAAATGTCAATTTAGTTTGAAATAACCCATATGTTTAAAATGTGTTAATACTATAAACTTTAGGATATTCAATATAGACATGATCAATTTCTTATAATACTGCTGTGTGTTTTGTTTTTTATGGTAGTTCTTCCTCATCAGAAATAGAGCTCAATGACCTCTATTCTCTTGCCCTTTCTCTTTGTTTTACCTTTTGGATGTTTTTCAACCATATAGTTAGCTTTATTTCATGATATTTTTTGATCCTCTAGTAAGGATGTGGGAAAATTCCCCTTGCCTGCACACATACTTGCTACAAGCAAATGCATTTCAAGCTTTTTGTTATAGTGAGCAAGTACTGCTTTAGGCTTCAAGCATCGCCAGCTTGGTAAAACTCCAGGCTTCATTTCCGGATACTTTGTGCAACTTACAGACATAACAAAGAAAGTGCACATCTACCAAGCTTGTTTAAAAGGCATGCTTTTGCTATTCTCTTCTCTCCTCCAACCTATTAGAGGAAATAAATTTGATACAGTATTTTTCAAGGCTGGAGCTATGATTTCACTGTTAAGAACATATAGTACTCCTGAGTTCTATTTATGAAACCCACATCTAGGAGCTCACAGACAACTATAAGCATAGATCCATGGGATCTATGCTCTTCTCTGTGTCTATGGGGATCTGCACTTAAGTGTATGTACTCACGAACAAACATATATGACTGCATGTACTTTAAAAACTCATTAAAATTAAATTAGATGAACCTTTTTATATTTTATTCAATCTTTAGAATTATTTTCAGTGGAATGTTATTAAAAAAATATACCATATTTTGAAATTCACATAATCTGGGACAATGTAATAAAAACCTAACAAAGATGATGGCAAGTTCACAGTCTTTCTTCCCATTGTCTATGGAATTCTTTCTATCTATCATAACCTTTGCCTGACATCAAGAACACAAAGGATCTGGGTGCCTTGAGCTCCCAGTCTCTAGGCATCAAGACTTGTGTAAACTCATAATAGAAAATTATGAAATTTAGTCAATGTTAGTAATGTAAAAACTGGTCCATTGGAATTTACAGCACAGACCAACTTTACTAAAATTCAGGAACCCGAGAAGAACATTTTTAAAGAGGGGGCTGAAAGACCTTGTTTGTAAATAGCTCAGCTTAAAGAAATGCAGGCTTAGAATGATATTTCTGAATGAAGAAACAATAGGAGAAAAGTTGGAGTTTTGTGAAGTCTTACCAGACTGTAAAAAGTAGAATGAGACAGGGAATCGGGGAATGCGTTTAACTGAGTGATGACTGCGACACAAAGTGATCTATGATTTGACTGCTAGGTTAGGCCTTTGAAAGATGCTCTGTGGTACAGAAATATGCAACATGCTGGAATTATAGCAAGGACACTCACCAGCATATTAGAAGATTCTTACATATATAGGTATATTTGTTCTTGGCCTACGGAGTAAGATAATTGAATAGTTTGTAACTTGAACAGCAGGTATAATTTAGTATGCCTCAAATTCAAGCTACTTTGTCTAAAATTAATCATACTTTCCAGTACTCACACATGTACACTCACACACACAAAGAGAGAGAATGAGACAGAAAAAGAGAGAATTCTGAAAGCTCTATCTTCTTTTTTATTTTTGCCAACTTTCAGCAGCTCTATCAAGAACTAGTATTTACATGTACTAAAATGCTTAAAATTCAGAACTCAATCACTCAAAATGCATTATCATAATTTTCTCATACTGGATTCTTCCTAAGGAACTTACACAAGATTTTTCTTAACATACATTAAAAATAATAAAAGATGTAATAAATAGTAGGATCATAGAAGAATTAGTGCATATAAAGTCTTGATGGTAAAATGCCTGACTGAAGTATAGGCTGAATCTCTGCCTGGCTGAAAGAGAGGACATTTTCCCAACAGGTGATGTTGCTGAACCAGTGTGAGAGCAGGTGACTGAGGGAGCATAATGAAACTTGCCACGGGAATCAAGTGCAGTCCATTTTAACAGCCACAAGGCACCAAGGAACCTTAGGGAATCAACTAGAGATGCTGAACCGATTGATCTACTAGCATCCTTGCCGAGGGCATGCTAGGAAAGTGAGAGCCAGCCTTGCACAGCAAGAATAGCATACAATATCACCAGAGTGAGTTTGGAAAATAAGAGATCCCTAACACCATGAAGAAAAAGAGAGACAGGAGGCAAATTCCTACTGGTAAGTATTTTATCTTTAACTTGTAAAAAGTTAGTCATCTGCTGTAGTGTTAACATTGAACAGAGGCAAGAAAAATTGTTCCCGGTAGGCATAACTCGCCACTGTCCCACCAACCTGCACATTTCAGGATCCATGGTCTAGGAAATGTGCCATGTGCAGGCTAATTGTCTTGTTTATAATAACATAACAAAATAAAAAAAAATTGTGACAAAAAATCAGAAAAGCAATCAGTCCATGGATTTTAACAGACATTGACTAAGATGAAGAGTAGTAGATAGACAAGTCTTATTACAAGTGGTTGGACTTTTACAAAATTTTGAAAGCTGAACAGAGCTAATCTATAGAGGCAGATATTTTGTGGGGGGGGGTGAGTCATTAGTTATTCATATTCCTGCTGGACCTAGAATCGATAATAACCATTTTCAGGATAGTAGTGTGCTGCAGATGGACACCATATTACAGTTCTGCTACTACCAAAGTAGAAATCTGTTTCATATTCTTGATTTTTACAGAAAAATCGAGAAAGGACATCCCATGTATAACACACAGAAAAGATTTGACTGGGACTTTGCATAATATGAAAGATGAACCCAAAATAATTTGGAATAATTTTGGAATTTCCCAGCTAGGAACAGAGCTCTCCTCTCATTGTAGAATCTAAGAACACTTATATTCTCAGTGTCTACACAATAAGCACATGTTGTTCAAGGCTACCATGAACAAAGATTCACTGTCATAGGTGAGTGAGCAGCATCAGATTCTGCAGCAGCATCAGCAGTAGTAGCTACATCTTGTTGTCAGGGAAACCGGAGGCATGAATAGGTGGGGATCAAGGTTTTTGGAATTGGCAGGGAAAGGAGCACTGTTGCGCTGAACAGAAGAACAACACAGCAGGTTATATTCTACAGTTCTTGGGTATTTACTTTTCAAACACAATTTGGGGCTAAGCTCATGGCATTTTTGAAATACCCATTTCAAGAAGTATCATTTTTTGTGTCAGTTCGCTCCTGATGCTTACAGAACAAACCCAAGAGCTTTCTGGTAGGGAGAGCATTCAGATAAGTTAGCCTTGAACTGAACTCTCAAGCAAGGGTGATAGGAGGTGTCATTTTCAAGAATAAATGGAAAGTTTTAGTGTCATATATTCTATAAGCATAAAATCTGAGACTGGGGAGCTTTTCAAATGGACTGCTCTAGTAAATAAGTATTTCCAGTCAAAGGCAGGGAGATTAATCAATGTTATATTGACCACACAGAGTTATTCCAAAGCTGGAAATGTTATCTTTTTCCCTCTATGATTAGGTCGCATCAATTTAGACAGATATCGTCTGGCAGCAGATAGGAGGGAGACAAAGGTACTATTTCCCTTAATTTAGAAAAAGAAATGACTCTCAGATCATTGAGACAGATATTCCTAGGTTGGAACATTTACAAGCTATTTTGAAACTAGTTACATAAGAAAGGCACAGTGAATTTGTAATTACAAGTTTTTGAAAAACAAGCAAGCAAGCAAAACACAGGGGAGAAGAGAGTCCATTTTAAGTTTATTTCAGCCTAGGATATATTTTCCTTTTGTTTGTTTTGTTCTCAAGACAGGGTTTCTTTGGGTAGCCCTGGCTGTCCTGGAAGTGACTCTGTACCTGGCTCGTCTTGAACTCACAAACATCCACCTGCCTCTGCTTCCCCAGCGCTGGGATTAAAGCATGCACCACCATGCCTGGCCTTATTTTTATTTTTAAAAAACATTCATTGAGTTTTTTCTTTAACAGTTTTATACATGTATAACATTCATTCATTTATACATATAATCACTCTCCTAATCTTGCTCCTACCATTACATCATCCCCATCCTTCATACAATTTCTCTTCCAACTTCCGGTACTTTATGACTTTTTTTTGTTGGTTTTGGTCTATATTTTTATTTTCTTGAGACTCATCGTGCTTAACTGGTATCATATGTGTGACCACTATAGCTTGGTGGGTTCCTCATTTGTGCATAACTGAAGACAATCCTGTCCATTCTATAGATGTTATAATTGTCTTACAGGGAGGAATAGAGTTCCACAGATCTTCCCTAATCCACAGTTGATTGCTGATAGCCCAGTCTTGTGTGGGTTCACTGCAACAGCTACAGCTGCTAGGAGAGCAGGACTGCATTGGCTATGCTAAGCCCAGAAGACAATTTCTCTCTCTCTCTCTCTCTCTCTCTCTCTCTCTCTCTCTCTCTCTCTCTCTCTCTCTCTCTCTCTGTGTGTGTGTGTGTGTGTGTGTGTGTGTGTGTACTTTTGCTACAGTTTATAGTAGCAAGTATGAATTTCCTGTTGCCTAATAGCCTAATAGGTTTGTAATCCACTCAAAGAGCAATTTATTACATACATAAATGTTATGACACTATTGCTCTAATGGGCACACCTTTCCAGGCTTGTTGGCATTGATGGCTGGAGGGTTCACACCTGGGAAAGGCTTTGATGTCCATTCTCCCTGCACACCCTGCCCCACACTTTCTCCCACTATGGAAAGAATTCAACAAGGGGAAGCTTCTAGTTCCGTTCCAGCTTGATTTCTCTATGCTTGCAATCCAAGTGTCCAGGGGCTTCAGCATTGGGGTCTTATCAACGAGTTCTCACATGCAATCAAGAAGAGTAGTTAGAACCTGCAGGAGCCTCTGGGCCCTGCTTACTCAGTTAACAAGGAGGTATCTAACATGTGATCCCAGGTTTTGGTTTAGTAATCCTTCAACTAAGGTGATTTTTTTTGACCTATATTCCCTAAGCAGTTCTCTGATGAACTGCAGGAAGAAGAAAAAGACCCATCAGGAAATACTGAAGTTATTTTTCCTTCCTACTAGAAGATTGTTGGAATAAATTTACAAAGTTAAATATCATCACATAAAATATAGAACACTTGATTTCTTGCACACCTGGTCTCGTTATTCTGATTCATTAATATATTACAAATGATTAGTCTATTTTTTTCTTGTTTAGACACTTTTTAGCAGTTCTTTAAAAACATACTATTTACAGTCTTCTTTCCCAAACTGCATGGTCAGAGTTACACACAAATAACCACTAATCATTAATACTAAAGTTTGATCATATTTAAAAAATATTTAAACCTATCTACATATGTAAAAACATAATTTTGTCTTTGTTTAGCAATAAAAAGTAAATATGTGTTCAGTTATTGGAAGTGTTTATGTCTTCATTTCTCATTAATGTAGACACCTATGAAAGAATGAGAGAAAATGGGTTGTTCTGATGATGTTTCAAATATTGTCTTAGAAATTCTAAATTCTACATATCATATATAGAACAAACAGAAAGATATGGAAGGGACATTAACCTTAATGAGCTACCATCTAATTCACTCATCTAATAATACTAATTGTTCTACAGGAAAGCATTAATATAAATTCCATTGTAGATAAAATGTTGATTTTGAGAAATCTGGAATAAATTAAAAATAATAATTCTTTCAGCACGAGACCTGTGGGTCTTAGCTTTCAATGAAACTTTTCCTAAAATATTAATGACTCATATTTTTAAAGTGTCAAGTTTCAGAAATGATTTCAAATGTCAATGTTTTCAACCAAAGATCTCCAGGAATACAACTGTGGTTGACCAATTTGAGATTGTGACTCACTGTAATGAGGACGAACACACATTACGTGGAACTGTGGGGTGTCTCAGTATGAGACAATTAAGCAGAGTGATAGGATTTGGGCTTATTATCCTGACTGGGTGATGTTAGGGAACATTTAATGAGGCAGGACTATTTTTTCCCGGTAGCATGCTGTCAGAAAGTGGAAGTATTTCTATGATTAGTTATGCCAATCTTATGCAGAATGGGTCCAAAGCTTTAGTTGATCAAAAACCAGTGTCTCTCATACTACACAGTACTCGAGGAATATTTTGATTTGGACAGTGTTTAAATTTTTGTCTGTGTCTAGGCACTGAAGAGTGGTTTTGCTTAGTCTTAGTTTATCATGGAAACATGATCACATATGTGACTATTTTTCTGAGGTAACTATTTTGTAACTTTATTTGTATTCGGAGACATAAAAGCCATATACATTTATTCATACTAGACCAGTTTCTAATGGCCAGAATTTCTATTATTTTTTCTTTTGACAAGATTAAATCAAGACATAGAATATTAATCCATTACATTCAACATTTCACATTGCTGCCATTTTCTTCATTACAAGTTTCTTAGAAACTTTAGTTCTCAGAGACTAAAGTAGGTTTCTTTTCCTGTATGTCCAAGATGAACTGTTCAATTATTTGGAAAGAAAGTAATGATCATCACAGGCAATGATCCTAAACACATGGTCATCAGTTTTTGAAGCAAATTTTGAAATCCGGAACAGGCAATATATTCCAAACTCAAAAGAGATATTCACCACATATGTAATTATAATAATTATAATATCAAAATAAAATAAATAAATATCAAAACATGGTGATAAAACACCCTTCATAGTTAGGTTCCTCTTTCCATGACCAGTAGTAACTTAGAGAAGAAAGGATTTATCTCGTTTGATTACTCCTGTCTCATGACATCATTGTACACAGTCAATGCAGCAACTCAAGTCAGGAATCTGAAGGCAGGAACTGAAGCAGAAGCAGTAGAGAAACACTACTTACTGCCTTGTTCCTCATGATTTCTTTTTTGTACAACTCAGGGTTACCTGGTGAGGGGCAGCTATGTCCACTCTAGGGTGGACCTATCCACATCAATCAGTAATCAAGAAAATACACTACAGACTTTCCTACTGACAATCAGATGGAGATAGTTTTGGAATCAAGTTTTTCTACCCAGATAAATCTATCTTGCATCAAACAGACAAATAAAGCAACCAGGATAATACTTTGACATATATGTAGAGCTGTAAATATATGTAGATCTTAAATAAATAATGTTTTAATAAAATGCATTTCATCTGCTTAATTGATATATTGAATGGTTATGATATATGGGTAAATACAATTTTTGATTACTAAGAAGAAAATTAATATTCAATATATTTCTTTTGAAAACACATAGAAATGAGGTTTTGAAATTCTTAACTGAAGTTTCTAAGAGATATATTTATGAGATATTTTAAATTTATATTGCCATTTGCTTATCAACTGTTTTTCATTTTTCCAGAGCAAAATGTACTGCTTTCAGGAAAAGAAAAATGAAAGAAATGTTTCTTTGCTTATTGAAATCATATTTGATTAATATTTAGGTATGCATATATAACCCTAAAATAAACTAGCATCAATATTAACAGAGACAAAACAAAGCAAAATAGAAAGTGACATTAAAATACTAATGTAAAATTTACTAATTACAGCAATGGCTGTAGCCACAATAACATTGTTGGACCATTTGCTTGAATAAGAACTATGACTGCTAGAAAAGCATATGCAACCTGATATGACACAGAAAAACACAACATTGGAGGGAGTCTGATTTCATACAGGTGGATGATAGGAAATCGTGCATCAACATCTCTTCTGGGGTAGTTATATTTATTGCGTTCAACAGTAAATAAGTCTACTCCAGCACTAAATAGTGTTAACACTTTCTGAAGCTTCTTTCTATACAAACATCCTTAGGGAGTGTGTCTAGATGTTAACAAATGTTCCCCAAATAGAATCACACAGAAATTTGAATGATTCAGAGATAAAAATGTGTAATATTGTGTTGTTATGCCCAGTCCGTGGGGACCCCAAAAGACCACCAGAGAGACTGACTCACCAAAATACAAAAGCAAGGTTTATTATGTGCACAATGCAAGCCAGCAGGGGCCTTATCAGCACAGCAGTAGCAAGAGGACGTACCCTGTCCTTCTAGAGGGCATTATTTAAAAGCAAAAACCAGAAAAGTTAGATTAACAGGGTGTGTGCTGGCAGGTAATCCTATCTGCAATGGTTGCAACATTAGGAATTTCCTTTGGATGGTCTGCTCATGGGTGGTGCCTGGGTAGTTTCAGTTTGTGGTCTTTATTGGAACCAGGATTACTGGAACCAGTACCTCAGGGTAAACTTCTGAGACTCTGAAACTATTGAGCTTGCCATGGCTAGATCATACAGTATGATCTGGGGAAGTTAAAAGATGTCAGCCCCTGAACTTTGTTAGGAGGTATGATTTCATAGTAAAAAAATAATTGTAAATTTTTTTGGCAAACATTCTTCAAAAGCATTAAGCAGACACATATGTAGACATATTGAGGTGTACAAAAGAAATAGTAATGCTGTAATTAACTCTGAAGCCTGGAAACATCCAAATGTCTAACTTCTAAAATTGATATATTTTTAAATTCCCAAAGATGAACACCTAAAATCAAAATCCTGGAATGAATGATTTAAAATTGAGTCATCTATTCACTTTTAAAAAGAGAATTTCATCTGAAAGCATGAAGAACTACAACAGAGTACTTTCTGCTTTATTCAATGAATATTGGAAAATAATAAGCATACATATTTGTAAAAATAGGTATTTAGGTTTAGAAATTTGCATGGATGTAATAGTTTGGGTGCATAGCTATTACAATAAAGAAGTATATTTAAATTGAAGCATATAACTGAATATCTCTGTCATTTTAACTGTGTACCAGCTTTGTAAGTAGGCCATTTGAAACATCTTAGTAAGTTGACTTACCACTGTATACATAGTTGCTCCAATCCCAGTATTTTAAGCAATTTTGTTTTCTCAAATGAAAATGTAATGTCATGATCTGTTCTGTCCCTTTAAGAGACAAGCCATGCCCACTCCCTCCCCTTTCTGCTTTTGGTTCTTTCCCTTTGTTCAATGCCTCTTTGGGTGGGTGGAGTTTAGAGAGAGAGAGACTGACAGACAGACAGACAGACAGACAGAAAGGGAATTTCCAGATCTTGCAGGAGCAAGATGGAGAATACAGAACAGTAAGAATTTTGGAATTTAAGCATTATTTTTTTTTAAAGAAACTGTGTCTTTAATTAAGGTTTCAAGATTTTTTGTTAATATTCAGGGAAAAGAATTAGCTTTGAAAAGTTTTCTTTTCCCATGTATTAGTTTAGGTTTTATTTTTCTTTTATCAAATTTGTTGGTCCTCTTTCGTATTTTATGTTCACATACTTTCTGGCTTGAACTGGTGTTGTTATTTTAGGCAAATTTTAAATAGGTTTATTCAAAAGTAATGACATGCTGGGAAGGGGCCTTCTTGCATTTTTAAAAATGAGTTTTAGAAATTGTAGTCTTTGAAATTCTATGAGCCTTTGCTTTTCAGAATTATTTGCAGCAGTTTTTCTTAAAATTAAGGAGTCAAGGAAAGCATTATTCTTTCCCCTTTACTAAGGTAGCAAATGTTAATATTTCCTTTTCATCTCCTACCTGTCTAAATTTTGAGATTAAACCTATATATTTAGGGAGAACTTTGTAGATTGTGCATTTGGTATTCAAACCCTGCAGTATTTCTTTTGACAGTTCTAATGTGCGTGAGATAGATACAGTTTCTGTGTAATTTGTTTTGAATGTTTTACAGTGCTGTACTGAGAGTGCTGGGTAAAGCATGCTTCATTGCTGGGGTTTCATTCCACAGATGCATGAAGGTGAATGAGGTTATCTACAGAACTTTATTGATCTGAGTTTAGTATAAATGCTTCTGAAGACAGTACTCTTTTTTTGGAGTTTGAGTTTTACCCTGAATTACCGGGTTGGGTAGTTGGATGGAAGATTGGAGGGGAAAGAGCTGAGAAATATATATGTAATCATATGTAATACATGGTCATGAAAATTCAAACTGTTTGGCTGGAATATGGGAGAATGAACTATGATGAATGAAGTCCAGTGGAAGCAGAGAAATGTCAGAAGCATAGAAGGGTACTTTCTTACATGTTTGGTATCAGAATATCCTCTCTAATATTTGGTATCTTATCTCACTCAGCTTCCCTGAATTGAGCTAACCACTTGATTTTGTCTTTTTCATCATGGTATTAATGATAGACAAGGTAGATATATAATAGAGAGGCAGTCAGAGTTTTAAAGTCTCTGAATCTGAAGCAGTATTATCAGTGTACATTGTACCTCTATGAGCCTATGAAACCTGTTTCCTAGGTTCTGGATGGACAAATGAGAATCACCTTGACATCCAGAGAACTTAAGGATCTGTGAAGAGGTCATTGGGTGGGTGGGTATAGGGTAAGACAGAACTCTTAAAATGCTATAGATGAGTCCTAAAGAGAGGTGGGATGCTGTTTCTTGGCTGTCTTAGAATAGAAGAATGGAAAGATTTTCTACGAAATAATAATTTAAACAATCCAGGATATTAAATTTGGAAATGGGTCTTTTCTTAAGGTTATCAGTATAAAAGTAGCCAGAGGCAATGTTAATGATTTATACATGTCTACTTCCTGCACACAAACTGCTCATTGAAAAAACAGTGTAGCTCAAAGTCTAGTGTCTGAGATTCTTTCATGTGTTTTGATAAAACAGTGAACTTTCATACACAGTATTTTTACTCTTATTTTAGAGAAAATAATCTAACCATATGCCACATGTTTTTTGCCATATTTAGAGGATTCAGAGTAAGAAACTGTATTTATAAATATTCTTTTAAAAGTAAATCTGTTCAGTTAGTCACTTGCTAACGTGACTACATCTCTAATTTTGTATATAGTGAAAGATGAAAGGCTGACTATTTTAATAAAGACCATAGTTAAACTTTTTAGATTAGTATAATTAGCTAGTTAAGTATAACATATGGTAGGCTCATTGGTAGGCATAAAATAACAAGAAATTAAATATGTGTTCTAGGAATTACTTCCTTCTTTAGGATTCAGCAAATACTCATATCCTTATGACGTGACTGTTTCAGATTAAAAATCATGTCAGGTTTATGTGTCTCAACATCAAATGAATTTTTTAAAGTATATTTTGCCTTGTTTTTAAATAACTAAGGCTATTAATTCAAAGTACACAATTTTACTGTGATCATGGAACTTCCATAAAATACAAGCGAAGATAATGAACTTGTGTAGAATTAGTATATATTTTTAAATCATAAAGCAATTTCAACAACAATTATGTGACAGTGAGAAATTGAATTCTTCAAGGATATTATTATATATAAATGCTAACGAGCATGGCTATTAGCCAAGTTCATTCTTCAAAACCTATATGGCATGTGGTTCTTAGAAAGTGCAGTGAGTAGTGTGTTAGTATTTTCTGGATAGTAACTTAATTATAGTAATAAAAGTTCTTCCATCATTTTCTGCATGTAGACCCTCTTTTTGTAGATAACTGCTGATACCTGCCCACAGCATCTCACTGCATTTTACCATTAGGCTGAAGTAATTTTTAAAAATATGGTGTACAAGTCCACTAACTTCCCTGAATACCAACGCTCTGTCTTGTTTCCCTTGTGGAAAGAGTTGTTGTTTATAACCAATGTGAGACTAGGTAGTTATGCTCTCTTATAAGATAATGTGCTCCATAATACAAGAGAAGTAAGACATCATTTTGCAATGTATTGTTCATGACATGGACTTAGGTTGATAGAAGTAAAATAATGACAGAAATTAGTTACTGGCAGTAATCCAGTATGTTAATTTAAATATGTGAAAAAGTCTTTGTGGATTTTGGTTTTTCCCTATCTAAAAGAAATTTAGAAAATGCATCATGACAGCTAAAATAATCTAAGAGATCATTGTAAAGGAACTGATTTTTTTCTCAATGGTTTAGTAAAAATTTTAATATCATCATTTTAATATAACATTAATCTTTATTTCTTGGAGTTTTATGCTATATAAAAATCATTGACTAGAAAATTATAATTTTGTTTTGACATATTTGAGAGTACCAGCATGAGAGGTAATTATATAGAATGCCATGGGAACTTGTCTGAGAATTCTTCCAGTTATTTCTTAGTAAAGTTTCTGTGTTAAAGTAATTTAGTTAGCAGTGAGAAAAGGTGATTTTACCCAACTAAGATCTGTATTTGTTACTTTTTCTATGTTTGTGATGGGGTCGTATCTGGATCAGAGGCTAAACCCACAATTCTTTTGTTGTTGTGGGAGTTGTTTAGGTAAAGGTATTGTTGCAACCCAGGATCTTGTGTGCAGTAAGCAAGAACCCTTTTATGACTGAGCTACATCTCCTGGCTAGTCTCTTATTCCTTGTCTCAAGTGATCCTCCTGTTTGAGGTCTCTTCTAGCTGCATTTGAGGAGTGTGACACTGTACTGACTTCAGGAAACATTTGATAGTAAATAAGGATATTATATGGCATGAATAGTCTGGGAAACAGTAGAAATATCAATAGAAACACTGACACTTAAAGGGAAGAAAGCTCAGCGGTTGCATCCTTCCTGGACAAGAAGCTGTAGGCAACTGATCACTGTTGAGAAGGTGAGCCCCTTAATCTGTTATCCAATAGAAAGTAACCCACCTTGAAACCATATATACACAAGCAATAAAAACATATTAAGCAGTTTGTACTTATGTATTTGTGCACATGCACATATATATTACATATATAAAATTACATATGCGTAATAGTTACGGCTGGAGAGGAAGAGGCTCTCAATGAGAGTGATGGGGAACATGGAAGGATGAGAGAATTTGGAGGGGCTACAGTGAGGAAAGAGAAAGGGTAAAGTTGTATGATTATATTTCAACCAAAATCTATAAAAATGAAAATAAATTAAAGCCCAAAAAGATGAACAAAAGGACATGTTAAATACAATATTGGTAATGGAACTGGGTAGTAGCAATAATGCCATCATAAAGGGCTATCTGGAAGCCCTGTTGCTTTTTTCAGGTGAAATTGTGAAATCATATTCATTGGTAGACAAGGAGCTTTATTCAGTTGGTTTCCTGAGTTCCTAGCACTAAGAGTGATAATATGGTAAGATTTCAGCTCTCAGGGGCGTCAAAGTCCAGGTAGGCACCATGAATTAGAAATTTAACTTCAAGCTTTCAAGACTAGGCAAGTCTTGATTTCACAGGTCAGAGGAATCTCTGGACCTTCAAATTTTGTGGTCCTGTACCTATCTCACTGAGGTGTGGGAGCCTCAGCTCTTAATACCAGGTTGTCTAACATCCTTACTTTGAGATGTTTGAATTCTCAGCTCCCAAGACTTGGCAGATGTGTAGAACCCTTCTGGCCAGCTGGGCTTGCTCTCTAAGGTCATCATAGTTTCTTGCCTTCAGTAAACATTCTTAGATTTTCTCTTTTTTCATGTCTTTTTAATACTTTAGAAGTTCTTCATTGTCTTTACACTGTGTCATTAAGTGTCTTCAATTACCTTCTAGGTGCTGAATGGTTCAAAGGCTTGAGTTCAGAGACCATCAGTGTCCACCCAATTTCTACTTTTTGCTTCCAGATACCTACAACTGGAAGTCAAAGGTTTCCTCTGATCTTACTGTAACCAGCTATGCTCACTCTACTAATAATTCAAAATGGAAACAATAAGAGAACCTTCACTAGAAGCCTTTATTAGGACCTAGCCTTGCAACAGAATTACAGGAAATCAGTCTACTGTACTGAATAGAAGACAGTATAATGCAGTCTGTATATGTAACCACAAAAATGGTGCAGTGTAATGTGTGATGACTTAAATTTTTTACTAACATAAAATACACACCACTAATAGGAGTCTTGTATACAGCAACCAAAGCTTTGAAATACGTATTAGATCAAATGACTCCTATAGGTACAGGCTCCTTTCTGTCAAATTTATTTCCGTGTCTTTACTGAATGTTCCATCTATTCTTCCTCCTTGAAGACTGATATTGCAAGATCCAGAGCAGCCTTGGGTGGGATCTTTTACAAAGGCTTCACTGAGGCTTGTCTTTGCGAATGGGAGGTACCCTCAAGCTGGTGCACTTTGTCAGTAGGAGCTGTTCAGAGCAGCTGGGTTGGCACAAAGACAGTCCAGCTGGTCATCAAAGAGGGAGCTGCCTGACTGTAATTCCCAGCAACAGGCTGCCAGGCACAAGGGGCGGGTCAGACAGTCTTCTGTCAATCATCCAAGTGGCTTGCTAACAGCTTAGTTAAAGAAAAAGAGCAATAATCTTAAAATGAAAAGCTTATATGATATTAACATTCTCAATAGACTGTTACAGTTTATAAATCCTAGCCAAAAACCCCTTGGGCAAAATTGGCTAGCTATGGTTGCTCAAAGTGAAAGTGAATGTTAATGTAATATTACTTAGTTACAGACTGATTTAGTGAGAATAGTAGAATATTTTTCTTTTATAGTACAGAAGAATAGCTCACATACAATAAAGTAGGCCTAACGGAAGTTGGAGATAGAATTAATGATTATTATTTACTGTGTCGGATAGTATAATGTCAACGTGATACAAGCTAGAGCTATCTGTGATGGGGGCAGACATCTATTGAGAAAATGCCCCCTTAAGATACGGTTTTAGGCAAACCTGTATGGCATTTTCTTAATTAGTGACTGATAAGTGAAGGCCCAACCCATTGTGAGTGGTACCACCCCTGGGTTAATGCTCCTGGGAGCTACAAGAAAGAGGTCTGAGCAAGCCATATGAAGCAAGTCAGTAATCAGCATGTCTCTAAGGCCTCTACATCAGGTCCTGCCTCCAGATTCCTGCACTGTTTGAGCTCCTGTCAAATGAACAGTGCCGTGGAAGTGCAAGCCAAATCAACTCTTCCTCCTGACTTGCTTTTGTCATAGTGTTTTCTCACACCAACAGTAACCTTAACTAAACAGATTACACATTGCAGAAGAACAAAAATATCTGGTCATATTAAGTCATACGTTTTGTAGATAGATATAAATAAAAGTCTAACACAAAGTTACAAGTATGAGAAGATAATGTGAATATTGTAGTAATTTAGATAAAGAGAAAAGACGATAACAAGAAGCGTGTGAGGGAAACAAGGCTTGTTTGTTGGTAGCCTGAAGCTAAGCTAAATCTAGGGGTGAGCTGTTACGCTTATTGATAAGAAAGCATATTTGTAAGCTTTGGAAGAGGGAACTAACGGTGCCGATTTACAATAACAAATTCCTTTTCTGAAGTGTTTGGCTATTGAGAAGAGGAGCTATTTATGATGTATTGCTCTTTGGCTTAGGCAGTCTATCTGGGTGGTTGCTAGCATTTATTTTGCCAAAAAGTATAAAATGTATCAGGTTTGGATGAAGCAATGACAATCTGGAGAGTGGAGAGTGGGGATACAACAGAACAAGTTTCCCATGAATATGGAATATTCCGAGGATTAGATGTTTTATTGAGGACTGAAAGAGCAAAGCTGTTGCCTGAGTTGGCAGCATTTTCAATAGGTAACTCACAAACTATAAACTTTGCAGGATGAGAAGATTGCTCTGTCTTCCTGTTACCCAGGACGGCACCATTTTCAAAAGGTCCACCATTTTGATTAAACCAGGACAATTATCATTACTACAGTAATTTCAGTTTGTTACCCAGGACGGCACCATTTTCAAAAGGTCCACCATTTTGATTAAACCAGGACAATTATCATTACTACAGTAATTTCAGTTCCACAAACGAAATTTATTTGTTTTTCAAGACTCTTGTCTTTGCCGCCTAATTACCCCAGCTGGTCAGGAAAGACACCTGTCGATCATCTAATTTTCCTTAATTGAGTATTTGGTAGTTCCCTGCAGGAACAGCCAGCAGTGGACCAAAGGATGAAAGTTTTCAATTTCCATTCCCTGTGTAAATATTAGTATGGGGCTACCACTGATCTGTGTAGGCCTGAACTCTCCTCACAGTCCACACCTGATGTCTGTCCATCAGTGATATTAACCCAGCTAATACAACTGTTACCCCTACAGTGATCTGCCTGTATCTCCATTGAAACCCCACAAATGCCATTTTCCATTTATACTCTCAAATCTCTCCTTCAGCTGAATCTTACGTAATGAATGGTGGTTTGCCTCAGTGTGCTGATGGGGGACATCCAACAGGAAACGCCTGAGGTTGTGATGGATAACATGGTGTTTACCACAGGCTCCCTGCTTGGTTTGTTACAATTAGTGGCTCATCCCCTCAAGGTTCCAGCTGTGGCCTGGCTCTCCTCCCTTTTTATTTACTCTAGGGTTTCTAAGCTTCTGAAAATGTGCCCCTAAAGCTCCAGCATCTAGCCCAGCCCTCCTGTCCACATCTCTTTAGGAAATCCTCTCTTTAATCAATCTTCACACTTTCCAGTTTGGAATGTGGCATCTGTTTCATGGCCAACATCGCAAGTGAAAAAGTATTCAAGACAAGCAAAATTAGAGTGGAAGGATCAACAGAGCCAAAGGACACACTGAATGTGACAGAGTGCAAAGTCTGAGTGAAAACAGTGTTAAGAAGAAGTTAGAAAGTTTACTCGGGAAAGCCAGTCTAAGACCGTGTTTTTCATTGTGATTTTGATTTCTTTAAAATTCTCTTATTTATACACATTACATGCATATATACATACACAGATTTTTCTGGCCAAAACTTGGTTCTTGACTCTCAAGTAAAGTGTTTCTCTGAAATTCTCTGATGTAAAGTCAATGAAAAATAATTATAATATTTAGATAAAACAACTCTAGGCTGAAAATAATCTCTTCCCACCACAAAATGTTTAATCATGAAGATTTTTCAACCAAATTGTCTTCTACATTGAATTCCTTAGAATCAAGTTGCAATTTTATTTATAGCCATTAATCAAATATAATTTTGTAAAGGGAAATCTAGAGAATGGAAAAAATCCTTATTAATGAGTTTTCATAAGTTCATTTCCACATTCTAATCAAGAAAATCTTGCCTGAAGGCTCACCTTTAGCCCTAGACTTCACTAAGCTATATCCCCATGTGTGGGGTTACTAAGCTTACAAATAAAACTGGACTTCATAAACCAGGACTATTGTTATTTAATTATTTGTACACTTATTTGTGTGGCGCCTATTTCTATGTTAGACAGTGTATAAACTGAAAATTATGTGCATAACTAACTTTTCAAGCACTATCCCCTCCAAACTGGACTGTTCTCCATATGACACGAATTACACAAAGTAACTGAACATAAAAATAGTACCTTTTTTGAGTGGAGACCACCATGACCTCATAACTATACTTTAGATGCTATTCTAAGACCTCAGCATCTGTATCATGCTTCCTGTCTGCATCTCTCTGGAAAATGCTCTTCATCTTGCATGGTTCTCAATAAACTGTTTTTTCTATTCGTCTGAAAGACGAACTTGCTTGTTGCTCACTGGTCTTTCTTGTTGCCTCCAGATCTAGTTTGTTACATTTACCAAGTACATCTGAGGCAGTGTAAATACAGAAAACAAGATAGAAAATGCGATCACATCTGTGGATTTTCTTCTCTACTGAAAAATGTGCAGGACAAATGCAAAATAAGTTGAATAAGGTAATTTTATCAGCTGAAGAAACCAGGGAAATATATGATGGTTGAAAGTATCTCTCATATTTCTACATTAGAGCTGAGACATTAAAAAAAGGCTGAACAGGTGACAATCACACATTCCAACTAAAGGAAAAGCAACATGAATCTCTGTGACAAGAAAAACTTGATATGATAGAGGAATATGAAGAAAGGTAGGGTACACAAGATACTAAGTACTAGGATTATGAGCCCAGAAAGGCAGTTTAGGTCTAAATTATGCCTTCTCAGGTCCTGCTAAATGGTTAGAAATGGATTCTAACACTTTGGATACTCCAGAAAAGTTTGGGAATGGTCTTGATACGATTTGTTTTAATTTTTACAAGAGTCTTCCTGTGCTTTAGGAAAAACAGAAAGTATGCAACAGAAGCAGAGACTGTTGATCCATTTGCAATAGAATTGATGTAGATACTTGAACAGTTATTACTACAAAATTTGGAATTATCCAACGTATTTTAGAGACTACTATCTGTCACATTTTATAAAGCTGAAGAATATAAAGCTGAAGAATAAAGTAAGATGCTCTGGGTAATGGAGCATGTCATTGAGGTCACTCTCAAGTCCAAGTACTCCTTCATATCATTGTGCTCTTAATTCTGGGAGCTTGTGTTTATTAGTCCTGGTTATGATCCAACAAGCAACACCGATGTCCTCAAACACATAAAAATCTTATCTAAAAAATAGTGTTGGTGGAAAATGCTGGAGGTTGAAACTATTAACATTTAGGAAATGAAAGGGAAAATGAGAATTACTCTGTTGAACTTCATATTCTCTGGACAACGTGTTCTACAGAAGATTTTCCTTCTCTATATTTAGCTAACACTTCTATTTTCCACTTCCATTTCCCCTGCAAGTGTTTATTTTAATCCCTTTTATTTTAAATTTAGATTTATTTTGGGGAAAATTGTTATTATGGAAATTCTAGCAATCTTATCTTAAAAGCTTAGATAGTTCAGTCTAAAAGCATCCACGTAGAAGACTTAAAATAAATCTTGACTTCAATGCTTCTTAGCCAGAATTTTTCTATTTAAAGCATATCCAAAAATAAAAGGAAAATTGTATGCAGCTTACAATGCTTAGGTCATCTGGCAACATAATTAAGCAGGAGAAAAAGGTGGTGCCTAAGTTCATAAAAACAAAAAAAGCAAAAAAAAAAAAAACCCAAAAAACCCAAAACCCAATATCTTATTTAGTCACTTCAGACCAAGGGAAACACATCATGCAAGATGCAAATGTCTCACCAATACTGCAGTACTCAGAAGCGCTAGTAAGCATCTATACATGTTAAATAAACCACCAATATATTTGTATTCATTTTTACCTTTTAAAAACAAATAAGGTAGATTTGTGAACAAGTGGTTTGGAACTAGAATGTTCAGAGGTATGGAAGTGAGTAAACTTCTTCCCCACCCTCTAGCTCCTTCCAGTCCCTTCTAAGGTGCTTCGGAAAACCCAAGCTGTGCCTAATGTGATTGGGGATATTCTCTGACTAATACCTTAGATTGTATAAATGGAGAAATGAAACTGAAAAGCAGCACATATATATTGTGTTCTGCTTCTTGATTGTGTATGGGATGTCCTCAGTTACAAATGATTTACTCTAAAATATTTACTAAAGAGATGCACCGAGGTTTCACCTGAAACACAAAGAAAATAAAAAGATGAATAGTCTAAATTTAAAGACTATTCATATGTAAGTCCTGTGATTAGAGATAAAGAGATTTTTATTATAGAGGAAAAAAGTAAAAGCTTAAACTTAATTGTATTATAAATAAACAAATTATTATTTAGACCAGTAGTAATGTAACTTATTAAGTTATAGAGGAAAAAGTAACAGCTTAAACTTAATTGTATTATAAATAAACAAATTATTATTTAGAACAGTAGTAATGTAACTTATTAAAAATTTCTAAAATTATTGATTTGTGAGGTTTTATAAACAAAGCATGAAGCCGTGTGTTATTTCATATAGTGGTCAGATCTGTTTTATTGACCAAGTCTTAGAACTTTATATTGGTCTTTAACAAAATAACTTGTAGCAATTTGTCATGCCTTTGACAGACGGTTTTCATTTTCCTCTGTTATGCCTTCACTGTAGAAGCCACAAGACAATTATAAAATGTCATCAAGATTGAAGAGCAAGATACATTCTTCTACTCAGTTTGAAGTTCTGCTACTTGTGGACCACAGAAATTTCTCTAGTGTTCCAATGGAGAACTTAGAAAATTTTACCTTGAATCATCTTTAAAAACACATGATTAATAGTAAAGTTTAATGATAATTAAGGATGTTATTTTT
The DNA here is from genome assembly GCF_037038515.1 of Microtus pennsylvanicus. Lineage (NCBI taxonomy): Eukaryota > Metazoa > Chordata > Mammalia > Rodentia > Cricetidae > Microtus > Microtus pennsylvanicus. The sequence continues at coordinate 45,011,948 of NC_134593.1, forward strand.
ATTATTTTGATTAATATTATGATTTGAAATAGGCTTTAAACTCTGTTTAAAATAATAAGTGTGAAACCATGAAAAATTTTTACTTTACTTGATGGGGTAGCTCAACCAATCACATCTGGCTTTGGTGTGGCCACCTGGAGCCAGGTAGATAAATTGGGAAGATAGGTGCGTGCGAGCTCTCTGCATGGTGCTCGCCTGACCGATTTGGACATCGGAACTTTTACTCCGGTGGCATGAGTTTCCCCGTTTTCAATTATTAAATTATATCTGTTGTTTTGAGCTGGCCTGGTTATTTTAGCGTACCTATCGAATATGCCTTCACTTACATTTACTGAGTAGGGCTTATATTGGAGCTGGACAGATGGCTCAGATGTTAAAAAAAATAAAAAAAAAGTTCTTGCATGGATCCCCTAGTAAATTCAGAAGCTATACCTCTAATCTCACCAGAATGACTAACCAGGCATCAAACAAGGATAATATCATTAGACATGGCAAGGTAGATGGAGAAGATGCACACGGCCTCAGCATTTCATGAAGAACTACAGGTAACCAAGAAATGCTTAGAGTGGGATAAATAGATTTTCTTATTTCAGTGAAGAGTATACAAATTGGTTATCTAGTGCCAAATGGCTAGACATAAAAATATGCATTTGGGTAAATAATACAGATGAAACAGGTTATATTTAGGAATATATTTGTATATACATGCACATGTGCATGCAATAACAATAATGAAAAAATAGGTCATGAATTTGAAAGAGAGCAAGAGGGTATATGGGAGGCTTTGGAAGGAGGAAGGGTAATTATGTAATTATATTATTATCTCAAAACTAAAAGAATAAAATTTGGATCTCTAGCACCCATATAGTTTTGGGGTAGGTGTAGCAGTTTATTTATAATTTCAATGACCAGTCAATAGAAATAGGAGAACCGCAGAGAAATAAAGGTATCTATTGGATCCAATGGACTTTGTCAGTAAGGTGTGGATTTATTTGAGAAACCAGGTCTCCATGAGTAAGCTGTAGAACAGTCAAGGAAGAGAAAACTGTTTGAATAACTGCTTGTTGACAGGTTGACAGAGTGTAATCTCCTGGGAGACGGCCATCTGGGCATTTGAGGATTATCCTTATTTTATTAATTGTGTTGAGATGTTCTGCCCACTGTGGGTGGTGTTATTCCCTGGCAGGCATTTTGGGTTATATAAATGGAGACAGAAAACTGAGTAGTCATCATAATTTCCTCCTTGTTGATTGTGATGAGATCTGCTCAGGGCCTTCAATCTCCTCAGCTTGATATCTCTTTCATGGTGGACTGGACTATTAATCTATAAGCCAGGGTAAACTCTGCCATAGATTGTTTTCATTAGCATTTTTATCACGGCAAAAGGAATAGTAACTAGAACCCTGGTATTTTCTAAAATATTGAGTTGTATTATGAAATTATATCTAAAATTCCAGGGCTATTCAGAGCTCCTTGGTGCATGTGTAGAAGTGCTGTATTAGTCACTCAGTGGTGCTCCATGGAGGATTGGCCAGGTCAGACTCTGGCAAGAAGGAGATTGTTCCTATCAGACCTGTATTTTATTCCTGGAGCAAAGTAAACAGCTGTCAAACTTTCACTTATGAAATCAATTTAAATTAGCATATTGGCAGTATTTTGATCAATTATGTATAATCTGATGGCTCCAGACAACTGTTGTTATTTTTATCAGCAATTAACATCAGTTACTTGCAAAATAGTTATAATCTGTTGTGAAGTTACCATGCTTGAAAATAATTTTTTAAAACAGAAAAAGGAGAGAAATGCTTCCCATGATTTTGAACCACTAAGTCAAGACTCTTAAATGTGATTGGCATCTCTGAACTCATCCCCAGGATAAACGCTGTTGTAATGTTAAAAAATGCCTTTGCATCAGAATGTGGGAATGTAGGAATGAGTCATAAATTTTAGGAGCAGGAATTCTGGTTTTTACTTGTCTGTGCCAACTTTATAAGCATGCATGCATGCATGTGTGTGTGTGTGCATACGTGTGTGTTTGCATGAACACAATGGTTCATTTGCATATAATATTTTGATGGTCAGCCAAGTATAAGAGTGTCACTGAATCAATGCTCTTGTGTAATCATTGTAAAGACAAAATTTTATAAGTGAAAAGTTTTCCCACGGTACTGCACACAACACTCCTTCGACCCAATCTAGCAAAACAGAGAAATAATTATTTCTGTCTCTATAGATAGCACATGGTGTTCAGGTTGAATCACATTCTGTATGCTCAAAAAATATAGACTCCATAGTTTGAGCAAAATAATTATCTTCATTTTAATTTTCCTCAAAGAGCTTAGTAGATGAGTTCAACACATTATCTATAATTATACTATATTAACATGTGGATGATAGTAATTATTTCTTTACTCAATATATAGCGCTGATTTATATTTGTTTTAATATTTACTCTTGGTTTATATCTTGATTTTGGAATTGTCCTTTTGACATTCAACTTGAAAGGATTTCTTCATATGCAATATTAATTTAAATTACCTCTCTTAGAAGTTTTAGAATTGAAGAAAATTATTTTGTCATTGACTGGTGCCTTGGTGGATTCAAATAATTAATTTAAATATTTTCATTTACTATATCATTATTATTATTATTATTATTTTCATTAATATATCATTACCTCACTTTCCCTTTTCTTTTTGTTTTTCACCCTGCCAATATGCCTGTCTTTCAACCTTTTCCATGTTATTTGATCCACTAACTTGATCCTCTTTTCTTTACTGATGGTGCACACACTTATATATGCATAAATATATAAGTACGGCCTTCTGAATCTGTTTAGTACTGCTTGCATGCATGTGAGTTTAGGAATGGAAACTTTGTTCTGAATAATCAATCAGGCATATAATTCACAGGAGATTAATCTTCTTCCTCTCAGCCCTCTAGGATTGGTTGTAGTTTATTTTCAAGTGTGGAGCACTGAGCTTTCTCTCTACTGCCTTAGCCATTGTTAAGGTTTTATTTACATAGTTCGATTGTTGAGTTATCATGGGTATAACTTTCCTATCCTTTCTAGGAGACATAATCTATAGTAGGTTTCCTAATCTGCATCTCCCACCAAGTATCCTTTTCTGTACCTATGTCAATTTTTATTTAATCTTCTAAGTATGCTATATTTATCTACTTTTTCATGAATTTTGCTAATTAACATCTTCTTATGTATCACTTCCCCTTCTCTGTACTCTAGTCTTCTATTTTCATGTATTTTGGTCATTGTCTATCGAGAATAACGATCTTCATATTGGTATTATTTAAAGTTGAAATTTTTGCCGGGCGTTGGTGGTGCACGCCTTTAATCCCAGCACTCAGGAGGCAGAGGCAGGCGGATCTCTGTGAGTTCGAGGCCAGCCTGGTCTACAAGAGCTAGTTCCAGGACAGGAACCAAAAGCTACAGAGAAACCCTGTCTCGAAAAATCCAAAAAAAAAAAATTTAAGATGAAATTTTTGCTTATATTTGCAACAAATTTTACTTTGTTCTTATTGCATACTGTTTTGAGTTATTTCTTACAAGATGATTTTATTTTCTAATCCTCCACAGTGCCTTGTGATGCTACTTTTAGTGGTATTTTCGCTTCTACTGAGTTCTCTTTATCCCTTTTACACATCTCATCCAACCCCTTTTCACATGTGTTTATGCTGACATCTCTGGTATCTGGTGCCAACTTGTCTTTCACTCACCAAGAGCTACTTCTTCTTTCTCTCTCACTCTTAAGGTTCTCTTGAGGGTGTTTGCCAAGGAATAGACAAAAGAACTGTGATGAACGGCATCTCAATTAGACACTCAGAGTTATTTAAAACCTGATTAGATTGCTGATAATATAGTCCATTCCTTCCAGACCAAAAGAAATTCACAGTTGAGAAGGATGCTTAGTCTTCAGCACTGCGGCATTTTCTTGCACATTTGTTTCCACAAGCAGAGTCTATTCCTTCTCTATGACCTTCACAACGAGAGCAGATGGAAGGAATTTCACTTGGTATTCTGGAATGTAGAATAGGCATGCATGGCTGAACCTACGCTTTTTTTCCTTGGAAAAGAAAGAACCTGTAAGCATCAAGGTCACTGGTCTGCTAATTGATTTCTTTTGGCTTTTACCTTCACATTTGGAGATGTGTACATTTCTAGTGTTGGTCACTAAAGTAAGTCAATCTAGAAATAAGTTTTAGTATGGGAAAGCCAATTTCTTTCAGGTATATCTACTTATTGTGGTTGTGTTCATTCTCCTAACAATAATAAGAAATTTTTATCTCTATATGATGCCTCTGCTTAACTCTTTTAAAAGTTCAGATATTGGTTAAGGAATACAAATTGTTACTCACCGGTGCCTGTATAACCTCCTTTCAATCCTTTCTTGGTATGGTTGAATGCTTCCTCTTTTCTCATTGAAGAACTTACAATGATATGCAGATGTTTTACCCATTCAGTTTCATGCCTCTTTATATATTCAATTTCATTTGGTGGATTTAAGAGGATATTGTTTATGTATCTTTAATACAAAAATCCTATTTACGTAGAATGGGAAGACTGGAAAACAACTGATTACTATACAAACTTATAATCTTCTATTTCATTTTTGGCTTTCATATTTTTTACTTAAGACACATGGTTGTACTTCTTTTGTCTTCTAAATACAGCTGAATGACTTTTGCTGGATATTGAATATACTTTTTCATTTATTAATTAGTGTATTTGGGGGATTCTAAACATTTACTATTACTATCAACTGTTCCCAGATGTTATAAATTATGAAGTTACTTAAATTGAAGGATATTTATAAAATGTCCTTTCTGTGCTATCTTCTAACCTTTGTGAGAATATTCATGTCATGAGCTCCAGGTCACCGAAACATTTGTTGAATTAATACTTGTGAGCAAATTTATCTTGGATTCACTTTCTGTTATTCCGCTAAACTCATGCTTACTTACAGAAAGTGAAAGGACTAATTTCAAAAAGACCTCTTCAAACTGTACATTAGTATTCTTAGATGCTGAAATAACCCTAGGTTGGATCAAAAACTGTGTTAAATAATTGATAAGCCATAGCTAGAGAATAAATAACGCTCTAATTAGACTCTCCTGGAAGACTTAATTGTGTGACTCACCAAGGAATCCTATTACCTCAAAGGTAACTTATTAATGTTAATTATGATTTATTTTTATGTATCAGCAGGGATTCTAATAACAACACAGTCACACTAAACAAATAGGCCACAGGAAGACAAGTAGAACAAATAAATTACAGACCATAGTCACCTTTGTTTGACCTCCTGTTGGAGCCATCCATTGGGGTCCTGGTTTTGCCATTAGTCTTGCAGAATATGAAGGTATTGTCCTTAGGTGCAAAAGAGCTTTGCCTTCTAATAATTTTCTAGTGTAACTTTGAATAAAAAGAATGTGAAGGCCCTACAGGGTTCTAAAAATTACAGCATATAGAACAGAAAATTAGGGAGGAAGAAAATCACCAACAATTTTACTATATATTTCCAGATTGCCAGCATCAAGAATATGAAGTTAATAAGAGTAATTTCATCACAGAGACAATTAAGCAAGCTTGTTAGCAATCAAGGCAACACAAAAGCTGGTAAGGGGCAATATTGCTTTTTTGTGTTCAACCTCTGGTTTTTGAAGTATGATTATGACCAGGTGAGTGGGTAAATGGCTGAATATTTAAGTATGTTTGTCTACTTGGAAGAACTGCAAATCTTTCTTGTCTGAGACAGGTACACTGGTTAAGTTGTCTAGACTGGCAGATGTCCACTTTGGGGAAGTATCCACGCATGTCTTTCTTTGCCTGTGAGAAAGTTCTCTTTCTCCAAGTTCATCTCTTAGACCGTAAGCAGTGACAGCAAGCCACTGACTAATGCCTTCTGTTCCCACCTCATTCATCAGGCTTCAGCTTGCCACCCTGGACTGTTTCAGTACAGTTTATTGTTCCCATTCTTGGCCAGAGTTGCCCAAAGCAAAAAGCAGCCAAAAACTTAATAACACTTCCTGTTTCCATAGTATTCTAGTGCTTGAAACAGTAATCATGCTAACTGCTACAGAACAATATTGTAGACATTGTTGGCATTCAGAAATTTTCTTTTGATAAATGATAGAAGAAATTACTACAAGAAGTTCATGATCGCTTTTATATAAAATAATTATTGTAACTAAAATATTTCTTTAATGATACCATGAAAAACAACTGAAATTGGTGAGAAATGTATCTTGTTGAATTCAAGAATGCTAGTGAAACAGAAACCCTAAGACTTTTGCCTGTGTTTTGGATACTAAGAAGAATTGTTTATTGCTTGATTCAGTCAGATTTTAAACTAAGACAGGATGTTAAAAATGACTTATGATCTCATTTTATTTTACTATCTGTTTTGGGGCATAGCTTTTTAAAAAAGGAAACTAATGTAAGTAAATCAAGTCAAAGTGAAGAAACAAATTCTACTTCAATACTTATATATTTTTCAATCATCTCAATTTAAAGACTATTATTCAAATAAAAATTTCAAAGCCCAGACAACAGTTAACAATTTTAATGTTTAAATTTAATTCTCTAGCCGGGCGGTGGTGGCGCACGACTTTAATCCCAGCACTCGGGAGGCAGAGGCAGGCGGATCTCTGTGAGTTTGAGACCAGCCTGGTCTACAAGAGCTAGTTCCAGGGCAGGCTCCAAAACCACAGAGAAACCCTGTCTCGAAAAACAAAAACAAAAACAAAAACAAAAAAACAAACAAAAAAATTTAATTCTCTAATAATTCTTTGTCAGAGACTGTCAATTAAAATGATCTAGGTTTTATTTCATGTCTGTATTAGTGGGGTGACTCTGGAGTGACAGAACCAGTTTTGCAGGGCTATTTGATTGGCTCACAACTGATACTGGTATAGTCCCAAAGTGTTGGTCTACATTCTCAAGAGGCAAAGAACCACTAACTGCTCAGACAAGGTGCTGACAGCTTCAGGAAAAGATGATCTAAAGACATAATTCCATAAAAATCATTTTGTGGCAATTTGATAGAAAATATGCTTAATATAATCACGAAAAACAAGTACTAAGGAATATCATATAAAATAATTTCAAGTTCTATTCAACCCTGCTAAGTTAATGAAAGACAAAGAAATGAGTCAGGATAGAGAAATGTGGAGAAGACGTGAGCTGAACACGCCTAGGGTCCTACACTAAGGAAAGGTCAGTAAAAAAAAATAATTCACAATTGGACTGAAGTAAAAGTGGTATGTAGTTTAATGAAAAGTGTTGGGTAAATTGTAATTATTTTTATTAAATTGTTTGTAGTTTTTATTAAATATTAACATGAGAACAATCTTAGTTGAAGCTGGGAGATCCTTTTTGCTTGTGATTTGTTTGAGATTTTTTTTCTTAGTACAGTATTTTCTAAACTCTATTTTTTAATGCAAGATACCAAAGCACTTTAGTTTAAGCTTAACTAACTGGTTCTTTTTCTCTATGGCTGCAACATGGACGAGGTTAGGGCCTCAATGATTTTCAAGCCACAGCACTGCTCACTGCCACTTTGTGACTTGGTGTAAGATCAATATGTTGGGAACTATTTTATTTCTCCTGTGTACTTACCCAACCATTAAATTAACTTTCCTAGTGGCAAGATTATTACTGCCTTTTTCTCTCAAACATTGGGTTACCAAGTGATGTGCTTTCACTTTGAAAACCAATCATTACTAAACATTCATGAATTTTAGTCATAAACTGTAAGGATATACATTAGCCTCTTCAGTAAATAGGCTTCAGATAAAAAATGTAGTGAGCCCACAAGTATTATACAGTAAATGCACAGCTGACAAATCTATTGAATTATCTATGGGAAGTGTATATGTACACTCCTCCTGGAGAAAACTTTTTTTTTATTGTTTGTTGTTTTCTTTGTAGAGCTATGGGCACATCTGTCGTTTGGATAAGTCACTGTCAATTCTGTGAAAATCTTGTGAAATCATGGCATTTCTACTTTCTATAGTAATCCAGCAGTGTATAAACCTGACTTTTCCTGTAGGGCAACTGAATGCCTACCTCCACACCATGAAGCCATGGTGTCAAAAGGATTCAGTCAAGTTCTTATTCTCATAGCCAAAATTTACTTAAAAATAGTTTTCACAAACTTTCTTTATTGACAGTAGTCACTGATAAGACAGGAGCCTCACACAGGAGGTAGTATGTCTCAACTAACATAGGATGATAGCCCAGGAAATTAACTGTTTATTCAGGAAAAAAGACCCAGTCCCAAAACTAGCTTTAGGGAGAACAAATCTCACCTGGGCACCCTGCTGGAGTCAAAGGCAAAGTGCCCAGAAGATTCCTTTTAACTCAACCAGATAGATGCTAAGCAGATAAAGTCCACAGGCTAGTATAGTTACCAAGGCTATGTTCCCAGCCCCCAGGGAAACTTCACAGCCATGCCCTCTCTGAGATGTAAAGCGATCGACCAGTTTCTTGTGACTCTGTGAAAATGCATGCTCAATACTATTATTACTGCTTATGAGATTGTTAAATTGTGCATATGCCTATATAAACAGAAAGCATTATAGTGATCACTCCTTTGTTTTTTACCCTTATCCCTATTTTACTCTGATGGTTTATACCTGACACTTTTTTTTTTTTTTTGGTTTTTCGAGACAGGGTTTCTCTGTGGCTTTGGAGCCTGTGCTGGAATTAGCTCTGTAGACCAGGCTGGTCTCGAACTCACAGAGATCCGCCTGCCTCTGTCTCCCGAGTGCTGGGATTAAAGGCGTGTGCCACCATCGCCCGGCATATATGCCTGACACTTTTACCTTTATGCTTTGGTCTTACATCTGGTGCTTTGCCCTTATACCTTATGCCCCTATTCTTCTTTTCCCTTATGTTATTGTTTATAACGGGATGGAGGACCAAGGCAGCCTTACAACCATCTGCGGGCCTCCCGAGGCCTGGGTGTGTGTGTGTGTAAGACTGCAGGGGGCACTAGACAGACAGATACACCATGCAGAGAGAGTTTGGCTATAGAGTTTATTTAGTGGGTTATGGAGAGGAAAGAGAATGGAAAAGGGGGGAAAAAGTGGAGAAGTGGTCAAAGGGGAGAAGTGGAGGCAAGAAAGGAGAGTTACCTCTTCAGAAGAGAGAGAGGAAAAGAGAGAGCAGGCTGGAGAGGAGGGAAGGAATTCCTTTGCCTCAGTAGTAAGGGGTGGGGGGATTGCAAGTGGGCGGAGCTTGTCTCTTAAAGGTACAGGGTACCTATGTGACAGACCAGGCCCGCAGATTATAATATTTTATGCTCATCTACCACTAAGGAGTAAAGAAGCATGCAGGTAAAACGTGCCTAAGCCAATCAGCTTATTCTACCCCTCAAATCCCATTCCCAAATCAGTTTTCACTTATAGCAGTGTCCTATTCTGAACCCTGAGGGAGTGCTGAGGCAGGTACTCAGGTGCTCTTGATAGAAAAATTAAATTTAAACATCATTTTTTGCAGTTCTTCATTTTATAGTCTTAGTCTTTAAGACATTCCTCTTCAAAATCTCCCATTTATTCAGCTTGGGGATAGTCTAATAGGTGATTATGGATCATTCTGTTATTGAAATTTTCTGGGACACTGACAGAAAAAGACATTGTTTGTTTTCCTGTTCAGATCAGCCAATTAGCTAATGAAATGGCTTGATTTTTTTCACTTGGTATTTCTGACTACACAGATTTGCTGACAGACATATTTTCCTCATAACATCTTTCTTCCTTTAGGTAGAAAAATCAAAGCACTCAAGTTATTTTTAAACTACATGGCTTTATTGTGAAACTAAGCCCTGGGCCACTGAGGAATTTTAGAGGCAGCATTTGCTCATGAAAACTTTCCTTCTCCTTCTCATCTGTAGTAAGGGTAGCTGGTGTTTTAGTCATAGGCAAGTCTGATACTGATTATTCCTATTTGAAACTGTAATTTCCTTTGGTTAGATCACAACTTTTAAACCAAATCAAACTTGACAGCACTTAAAAAAAAAATGGACTGTGAAGTTATTTCTCATAGCAGACCTGAAGATTGGTTGTTGCCTGAGCCTTTCACTAGATCCTACAAACTGTAACTAATAATTTCACAGTTAAGTTTCAGAGTTCTGTGAAGGCCCAGAATAACTGTTCATTTTCAAAGAGCTTGATGTGGTAATGTAAGGTAGCTAGGTCTTGCTGATCTCATTTTGAGATTCAATGGCTTGGTACAAATTTATGGCTCTTTAATTTCTCAAATTCCTAAAAATGTGATGGGAGTTTGGGTGGATAATTTCAAGTACTTTGAACACCTCCTGAAGAAGCAGGACAGGGCTGGCAGAACTCCGTGAAAGGTCGCAAAGAGAATATTTAAGTAGGATGCTTGGGTATCACCTTCTTGTTAGTATCTTACTACTTAACCACTTTTGGTATTGATTGATTGATTTTGCAATGTGTTTTGGTGACCTGTAGTTACTTTTCAAATTTCAAACTCTTTTGGTAGGAAAAATATTCCTCAGTTTCTATAGAAGGTATTGGGTATGTAACACACTGCTCTTAATATAAATGATTGGAAAAATACTAATTTGAAATAAAGAAACAGAATTTGTAATCCCCTTTTCTTTAAAATAATACTATTTCAAAATCTGAAATCATTTTTTTTTTAATTTGGGTTTTGGTAAATGTCTGAGGAAAGTCACACTAGAATGAGGAAGCAGTTGGTGCAAATTTCTATGGAGAGCCAGTGCTGGGTGTTTGATAGGCAGGCAGTATTGTTCGGGATGAGATCTACAATAAAGGTAAACCTGCTTATCTAGGTGGACATTTAGTAGTATTTGAGAATCTTTTTCACTCTCACAATTTGAAAGACAGAAATGCTGTACTGATCTAGAATTGGTCAAGAAGAAAAATGCTATAAAATATTCTAAAATACCCACAAAAATGATTTGACCTAACATATCAACAGTAAGAAGATCGAGAAATAAATACTGCAGACAAAATAAACTTTGAATCAGCATGATACTGAAGAAAGGACTTTGTGTAGATTTTCTCTCTTCTTTAAAAATTGTAAAATAATCTTATTGCATAGATCATCCTTAATATTTTTTTCTCTTTGCTTTTCTATTCCCTAAAATGGTCTTGTGGAATTGACAAACTTTTCCTTTAAGGTTATAGTAGAAGCGGGATGTAGTCTGAAAGACACTTCTTCCATGGACTCGATAATCTGAATTTTTCTTTTTTTCAATGTCTGATCTTACATAGAGCCTGGAAAGACTCATTAACAGCCTCATGCCTAAGCAGGACGAATATTATAATTATACTGTATGGGCCATTTTAATGTCAAAAGAACCAAATAATCACACCCTAGGTCAGGATGTGTAGCCCTAGTTGTTGTTAAGAATTTTGAGCAACCCCAAACTCTTTGACCTTTAGACAAGTTGGAAATAGGCTCCCATATTTGGGTTTCCACATTCTCCTGTTTCTAAGAAAACAGAGGACAGAATTAAGATTTGTAAACTATTTGTAGTACAAATATGGAGAATGTTACCTGCCAGACAGCTAGCCAGTGCCAGATCACATTTATTTCTATGCTCTTCTTTCCTAAGAAGCTCATGGATGCCCCTTATAACATGATGACAACTAGTTAATACTGCTTTTACAACTGACAGCTAATGCTATACATTAAATGCTGACACAATTAGTTGCAATATTTAGAATATAAAATAACACTGGTTTTGCACCTTTGGGCTTTTACACTGCTCTCCCATAATCATTTGTGCTTGTTGACACATTGCCTTCTGATGTCATATACTTCAAAACCTAACCAAACATGTTCTGCTTAATAAGTATACAGAAATTTGTTATTACTAGTTTCATCAGTGCTGTGAACAATCCTCTTACAAACTAAAGCATGAAATATGGTTTAGGTTAATGTATTAATAACCACATGGCCCGCTACCACCATTTGGGACCTACAGCATTTCTGCTGCCTACTGCAGCGGGGATCTTGCAGCATTTTTTAAAAAAGAATAACAGATAAGCTTTTGTTTTAAGGAGATCCCATTAAGTCACCTAGAAATACATTATTAATCAGCTTCTCTTGTTGATTGTACATGATCAGTGTATTGATATTCTTTGTGCCTGTGGATAAAAATAAGAGGGTGGAGGAGACAGAATAATGTCAGTAGTCTTACAAGAGCTCTCTGTTTCTGCCTTTTTACTTGGTAATTTTAGTACAGTTCATGGCTATTTCAGTAATTGCAGGACTGAAACATCTGAGGAGGATAGTTTAACATGTTTGTTTCTGCAAAGCCTCCTAGCAAAAAACATGTACATCATCAAGTGTCTAGTAACTTTTTGAAGTAGTCTTTAACTACTGAGTACTTATTAAGAAAATAGTATACAATTTATACCCTGATAGAGAAAAAATAACTATGAAGGAAATTTAACATGTTGGCAGTTTTTCATTATATATTCAGAGCTTTAACAGTCACTTCCAGGTTTAGTCTGGAAAATATTTGTTTAGAGTGTGTTTTGAGTCTTCAATCATTCTATCACTTATGACATGAGCAAAATCTATACTACACAGTTTAATTTTCTTTATTTCCTCAACTGTAGCATTGTAAAATACGAACAGAGAATCTTCGAGACAAAATCTTAATTGTTGTTTCCATAAGGCATAATTCTGTTAATTGCTTCCATGAAGATTATATAATTTAGGGTAGAAGTAGTTGTATAGCTTGCTTGTCCCAGCGAAGGCCGGAGAGGAGTTCCTTACTTCAAAACTATTAAGATTATCGAAACCGCAGGCAAAAGGCATTCCTCTAAGCAGGGCTCCTCTGTAACCATTCTGGGCTGCACACTCAGTGCAGCAGAGTGGAAGATGCATTAACCATGGCATGTACTCATGAAGACTAAATAGAGATTATTAAAAATGATTTTCACGTGAAAACCTCTGAACATGTTTTTTTTATTATGATCAATTTTATATTGCTCTTCAGTGCTTTGAAGACATAGTTCTTTTGTGTGGTTAAGAATGCTTGGATAAGAAGGGTTCAATGTTTGGGAGCTGGAAGGACAAGCAAGATAGGGCACATGGAAAAGAATAATTAACACTAAAGCCATTCTTAAAAGGCAACAGAGAAATCTACTATTCTTGAAGCCTCCTAAATACATACACATACACTGGCTATGAGAGTATGTTCAAAATCTGCACAATCTCAAGCCATATAAAACCCAGCATGGAAAAGAGGAGGAGGATACAAAGTCCAGTATTTGGTGAAGAGTTATTGGCATTTGATTGCTGATGATTTCTTGATTAGTATATGTTCATAAAGGCATGATTATCAGTGCATAAATGTTGGCAATTTTTGGCATAATCACCACAAAATAATAGTGGTGGTTTGAATAACTTATGGCTCCCATATGCTCATATATTTGAATATTTGATCCCCAGTTTGTCAAATGTTCAGGAAGAATTAGAAAATATGGCCTTGTTAGAGAAGGTATATCACTGAGTGAGGGTGGGCTTTGAAGGTTCAAAAGTTCACAGCAGGTCCACTCTCTGTCTGCTTTCTGTCTATGGATCAGTATGTAAACTCGTATCTACTACTTCAGTACCATGATTGGCTGTCTGCTGTCATGCTTCCTGATAAGATAAGCATGTACTAAATATCTGAAACTGAAACCAAGGCCTCAAACAAAACCTTTCTTTTATAAGGTGCCTTGATCATGATGTCTCTTCACAGAAATATATAATAACTGATTATATATATGTGTGTGTGTGTGTGTGTTTCTATATACCATAAAAATATCATGCTGTTTTTGAGCATATCCTTTCCTTTCTCTTATGTTGTTCCTGACAACTACTGTTTAAGATCAATTTGGATTTTTTAGAAGTATCTACTTTAACATCCCAATTAATTCAACATAATAATCCTTTTGAAGTTCATTCCTCTTGCCACATGTTCCTTTCTTCCTATTCTGATGAATAGCCCTTCCACGAACTGTTTATTCACCATGGACTGATGATGGATGTTAAAGTGTTTTTTATTGTTTAGTTCTTATGGACAAAGCTATTTTGATTATGATTCTTGTATGGTTATAATTTTTGTTTCCTTGGTGAATATTTCAGAGAGGGATGGTTGGGCTGTTAGCAATTGCATTCTTAAATTTTGAAGAATTTTAAGTGTCTTCCAAAGTTATTATATCATTTAATGTCTTAAGTGTCGATCCGTGGGAGGCCCTAGTACTTTCATATATTCAGAAAACAGACTAAGAGTTTTCTCTGGTTTTGAAGAGATGCTTTCCATGGTGGCCCTTGGTGGTAGGGAAACTTTAGGCTGGGGATGGCCAGGATAAGGGCCCACAGCCCTACTTGGCCACAGAGGAAATTGTTCCCATGGAGAGGCCTGAGTGTTTGGAAGACTGGGCAACTAAAACCTCCCGGAAAAGGGAGTCTTTAAGCCTAAGCAAACCAAGTGCCTATGTCAAAGGGTCATTCTTTAAGCTGTCTTGGACATTTTGTGAGCTCCCTCTGATGCCTATATAAAAACATGGACAGATAAGTCAATTTAGTTTTGCTTATATGCACATATTTAAAGTTGAGCTCTTGGTATTGGATATCATATCAGAAAATCAAAATATTGTTTTCCCTCTCTTAAAAGCCATTAATTGCTTGTAGCTTTTCATCCCTGAGTTATGGCTCTTGGTATTGTCACCTACTCTTATTGACATTGTTCAGGTTTTATTGAGATGACCATATTATTAAGATGGTATAAGTGCATATTTTTGTCAACCTTAGAAGACAGTATCTTACATCTTCCATTCTTAGCATCTCTTACAGTTTTTCTGCTCCCTCTTATTTGATGTTTTCTGAGCCTTAAGTATAGGGGTTGCATTGGGTGTACATCAATTAGGGATGATGGTACATGGTCATTTGTTCAGTTTTTAAAACTACTGACTGAGTCTATTTGAGCTGCCTATTTACTCAAGGGTGTGGGGCCAGGCACTGGAACATGACTGATCTACCAAGTGCACCCCCCTCTAAGAAAACTGATGTTTCTGGCCAAAAAACCATGAACTGGCAGCAGCTCCTCAGTTAGGAGTGTAGTCATCTGAGACCTGCTGCAGTACATACTAGAATGTTGACTGGCTGGATACTGTGATGGTATTCTCATTTAGAGTTATCTTGATTTAATTTGTAGATAATTTTAAATTTTGTATCCAAATATTTATTATGGAAAATTTCAAACATACACAAAAAGAAAACTGTGTCATAAATGCTCATATGTATACTATCTATATTTAATAGCTTTTATTTAACTATATTTGATTTATCAAATCATCTATTATCTATCTATCATCTATCTATATCTATCTATCTATCATCTATCTATCTATCTATCTATCTATCTATCTATCTATCTATCTATCTATCTATCTATCATCTATCTATCTATCTATCTATCTATCATCTATCTATCTATCTATCTATCTATCTATCTATCTATCTATCTATCTATCTATCATCTATTCTCTAATATCAGAAGAGTATGGAATCCATAACTCACACACAGGAGAATTAAACATAAAATATGAATTTCCAGTTTATATGTATGTTCATGCTTTCTTATAGATTTTGGAACCCTAAATCAGATGAAAGAATAGGTTCTAGTATTCTATTATTAGTTTCTTGGAGAAATATCTTCTTGTCTTTAGACAGTCCTTTTAAAAAGCTTTACTTACATTTCTATAATGTGTATAATGTTTTACCCGCATGCATGTGCACCATGTAAATGACTGGCTCCTGTGGAGACTGAGAAGAGGGCATTGGATTTCCTGAAATAAAGTCATAAATGACTGTGAGCCTTATGTGTATGCTGCGTACTGAACAGGTCCTGTAGAGGAGCAGCACATTCTCTTAAGTGATGAGTTATTTCTGAAGCTTCCAAGAATCATTTTTGTGCAAGATCAGTGCTGGGATTTTCTCTTTGGGGACACGACTTTTTCGGGTGTCACTCTGCGTTTGAAGGTATTCTCTTTCTGCATGTAAATGTAGAAGATAAGGGACAGGGATAAAGAGTGGGTACATTCTGCACCTTCTTATAAGGATTTTATTTTACCTTTTGTGGTTAGCAGGTTGTTGATTGGGTCCTGAAAATCTATTGGCCTTTTGTCATTAGGCAGCTATTTTCCTCCTCAAACAGCCTCATTTTCTTTGTTAAATTATTGAGGCAATTGGGGATATTTCATATGATTTTCTGAATGTGAGAAGTTTAAGAAGCAATCCAAAGTATAAATTTGTTGACCAATGTTCTATGTTCATTTTATTTGGATATTTGCTTGTTGCTGTGACCAAATACCTGACAAGAAGTAACATAGGAGAATTTTTAATTGGGCTTGTGATTTTGGGGTACAGACCATTATGGTGGGGAATGTATTTTGTCAAGAGGAGTCCTCATCTATCCCTGTTCTAACTTGGCTGAAGAGAAGCGATTGGATCAGTTAGACTGGAAAGCCAACACTTGACTGCAGGAGGGTCATACCTTCCTCTACAGCCTTACAGTGTCAATTCTTCAACTCTCCCAGCCAAGTTCCACAAACTGGAGATCAAGTGTTTAAACAAAAGATACTATGGAGAACATTCACTATCAAATCATAACACTTGTAAAATAATAATTCATTTTTAAAATTATAAATTGTGTGCTTACTAGAAATAAAAAAATCTCACTTTGGAGCCCTTTTATGTAGATCAAATTATGTATTATAATCACTTATAATCCTCATGACTATTAAAATTGATTGAAGTACAGTTTTTTGACATAATGTTAAGTATACTTGCTTTTTGCAGAATTTCATAACTTTGGTGTGGAACATGTTTTTAAGCTACTCATATCTCTTTCTATCTTCTTGTACCTATCTTAGAGAGGACATTTATGTACATGCAGTCAGCTCTATCAAGATAATGTTTATATTAATAAACAGGAAATGAAACTTAAGGAAAGCAATTTTATTTTTTAATAAGGAAGAGGTTGAAAGTAATGGTTAAAATTGCATTTAAAGCTATCAGTTGATGTAATTTATTCCATCATCCTGGCTTCCTATTTTCAACTCTTTATTGCAGGTAATTGAGAATTAGTCACATTTGTTATTTTTAGCATGCCTTGATTTTGAACTGAAGTGAAAATTAAACTATAAAAGTCATCAAAATGAAATCAAGACATTTTAAAATACTTTTAAAAATGAGAATTTCTGGATATTATGTCAGTTGTGAAATAATTATATAATTAAAACAATTATGCAGAATTTGTTAGAGCTTATTATTCATGTTTTTATTTAGATAACAAAAATTAACCTGACTCACCACAAAGAGCTGCCCACCCCACATTGTAAATCAAGTCAATTGTTGTTAGGAGCAGGCACACTTGTCTTATTTGTTTTATTACTAATCCTTCACTTAATGAAGTGATTTTTGAAACACTAGAATATTTTCTGCTTTATCTTTAAAATTAATATAAACTCACATTTCCAGGAAGATTCTAAATACATAAAAAGCTTTTTAAGTTCAAACTGAAAAAAATCATTAAAGGGATAATGATTGCTCTTCCCTCGTACTACTTCTTAAAGTAGAGTTTCCAAAGATATTTCTTTATTAGAATTTAAATATACATACAGGGTGCTCATTTCAAGGACGTTTGCAGCCTGAATTATAATGTATCAGTCATCCTTGAAACCACAGGCAATTAATATACAGAAATACAAAATTCCCTGAACAGTACTTTTGTCCACAGTTCATTTATAAATGCTTATAGGATTTATTCATGGTAAACTGCAATTTATCAAAACCCTGATAACAAAACAAACCACTCTGTCACATTATACGTCAAAGCATCAATGTTTAATTCTAACTCCTCTCAACACACATGTATCACTTTTGATTGCAAATACTTAGAGATGCCCGAGCTTTCATCTCAATAATGAGAAAGAAAGTCATTCCATTTTGGGAATAGCTATACCAGCTAGTATATACCTATTTAACAAATTATTGTTTCCTTTGTTAAATTGATCGGCCAACCTCCCAAGAAATTGAACACATCTACAAACTATAATTTATTCACACAATACCACTGAGATCAGACTTTTCATTTTAAATACATACTTATACTTAAAATAATTACAAATCTCTGCATCACACTGCATTTTTTTATTTTACACAAATCAATAATATAACAACCTTCTATTATTATTTAGGCAGAATGAATTGCCTAAATTAAGGAATAATATCTACTGCTTGTAAGCGTTCACAGGAATTTGCAAATGAATTACTACTGTATTTGGGAAAAACTCAGTGATGACCCTTTGTTTACTGTAATTTTAAAGTTTCACTTTGGGACAGAAATAAAACCACTTTCTTCTAATCACAAATCATTGCTGGATCCTTCAGACTTCAAGGGTGATAGTGTATGTTCATGATCCCAAGACCTGGGAGGTTAAGGCAGGAGGATTGCAAATTGAGGCCAGTCTAAGATGTGTAGTGAAGGCCTATCTCATTAGCTACCCCATTCCCCAAATCATGAAGGAAGCTGTCATTGTTCAAAAGAAAAGCTATTTTCTTAAATTTTAAAAAAGTGAAAAAGACTCTGATTATACTAATGACCTAAAATTTTCAAAGTTAATGACATTATTGTAAGAGGTTAGCACTTGTAACTAATGTGATAAAGAAATTATTAGGTTTGTGGTTGTTTGATAGATGGGATTTGGAAAAGCGATGGATCTATACCCAAATTTAGTATAACGAAGCAGCAAATGAGAACTTTTACAATTAGAAGGTCCTCATTTGTGTTTAGAATATCAACTGAGATGCAGTGATTTTCCATATCTCCATCACTTCTAGTCCTATGCTGTATCCCAGCCTCATTTCCCCTCATAGAGTAGTTCTCAATTCTCTCACCCTTTAGTATCTTTCCTATGCTGTGTAACCCTCAACATTGAAATTTCTTCATTGCTACATCAGAACTCTAATTTTGCTACTGTTATGAATCATGATGTACATTATGATGCAGGGTATTTGATATGTGACCTCTGAAGAGAATGGCTGCCCTAGCACTTCTACAAGAAAGATTCGCCTTGTCAATTAGGTAGCAGGGGATTTTGATAGGATGGCAGGAACTTATTTTCTTGGACTTTCAGAGATTTTCTTCTCACTTTTGTGTCTGTCATGTTTTCACGAGCCTCTCAAGCCACAGAGATCTTTAACACTGAGAACTACCTTTTCACATTTCTTATTATCATTACCTGAAATTTTATCATTCATTATTTGTTTATGTATATATTTACTTTCACATCACGAGCCAGTGGCTCCATGGATTGGGTCTCCTGTGTTCACTACTGCAGAGTGACTTTCATGAAATAGTTGAAAGACAAAGTATGTGTTGACAAATGAAGATTTCTTTAACATAGCTCATGCTACATATAACGATGAACCACAATAAATAAGCTATTTTTACACTTACCTTTTAAATTAAAAATAAATGTGGAATTCAATATACCTTAAATTTGTATCAGTGGTCATGCTCACAAAAATATCAGCTCTAGATATACCTATCCTGTTCTAACATGTTATTTATACAATTAAATTTGAAATCAACTGAAACTGAATTTTTATTATACTTGTTTGTGTACTTGGTAACAATATAGGTGGCACTTTGTACTTTTCATGGTGCTTGAATTCTAAGATAAAATTGATTCATACTCTGATGTATTTGAAGTTAAACTTTGCAGTCATGAATTTTGTCGTTGTGGGGAAGGTTGTTTTCCCTCTTCCCCTGCTGTTGCTAGAATTTTCCCTTGGCTGCGTTCTTTCTGAACTGACACTTTTGTTTTTGTTCAGAAATCAAAAATAACATGGGACTATTACATCATACATAAAATTTCCATCAAAACAATCTGAAATCACTTGGATTCATTTACTGAGTTTTATTTCTCCAAATCCTGCAGTTCTCTAGAGTCAAAAGTAAGTAACCTTATGCTGACTGCCAAGGGACATGCACCATGCTCATACTTAAAATCTTATTTATGTATTTTAATATTCAGCAGATGCTTCTTAGAGAGACTAAGCTTATCAAAAATATATCTCATGACAACTAGATTATTTGCTATAAATAATTGCTAAGCTAGTATAAAACAGACTGATGATAAGATTGCATTGTGTTTACTAGCTCCCATGTGTTATTCTCTTCTAATAATTGCCACAGTCTATCTGCTTAGTCCAAGTACTTTTTAAAAATTTGCATTCTTTTCTTTTTGCTTTTGTGTGATCAGTGTTATAAACAAAGGTTGCTAATTTGTATTCAAACTACTGGAATTCCTTTTTATCTTTGCAAAGTAATTTTTTTACATACCATCTGAAATTAGAAGTTTAAAAATGCAGGTTTCTGAAACTAGTGTCTGGGTGCCTTGGTTACTATTGGTCATCAAATTTTGTTGTAACAAGTGGCATTTGTCTTACCGAAACTTCAAAAGAAAGTTGTGTCTAAAATAAAATAGTGCTAATATAGAGAAACAATTTTGAAGTAAATTGAATTTTAATCATTATTTTCAAGTCATATATAGACAAATACTTGAATATTTAAAAATGTTCAAAAAGAGTATTTTAAAATGTTTTTGGTGGAATGGATAAAGTGAGAAATATAAGAACTGAAATCATAGGTAATAGAAAAAGAGAATGCAGAAGACTTTGTAGACCCGTCTTTGAAATCTGGCACCTACTTTGCATAAAATAAAAAATCATTATGTGATACAGAACAGAGAAAAACTTCATTTACTTTACTTGAGCAGGAGCTTTTGGATGCTTTCGCAGGCAAAGTTCTAAAGATGTTTTTCAAGATACCTTTTCCCTGGTTATTCAGTTATTCAAGAACCTAGGCTTATCTGTGTAATTTGCAAAATAATTAAGGTCACGGGTCTTGGGAAAGAAAGATGATCATCAATTATCTGGCAGGACCATATAATCATTGGAGCCCTTAAAAGCAGAGAAATGTCTCATTTATGTTCAGATGGATAAAACTGCATAGAGATATAGCAGAGAGAAATTGGAGAAAATGATACCTTACACCATTACACCATTGCTATAAAAGAGCAAAGAAGGAGAGGATAAAGGCTGTCTACAAGTTGAGAACCATACTCACGTAAAGGACAGTCTGAACACTTGGAATCTCTAACATATGCTGCTATGTTTGAATGGCACTGGTGATCCTGAAAGACTAAGTTTCCACTGAACCTTCAGAAAAGCATTAATGTATGCTGGCCTCTGCTTTTTTACTTAAAGAGAGAGTCAACCAAGTCATTCTGTGGTTGGACAGAATGTGGTTTAACTTTTGAAACTATAGGATAATAAATGTTTCTTTTGAGTTACTAATTTTAGCTGAAATAATAAATGGGTAGAGTTGCTATTAAATATAGGTAGTATACATATGAGTATTTATGGTACAGCTTTCTTTTTGTGTATATTTGAAATTTTTAATAATAAATATTTGGAAACAAGTGCATATGCCCATATGAAAGCACCTGAACAAATAAACATACCCACATAAGTGACATGTGCACACAACACACATATGCATCTACCCACACAACAAACAAACAAACAAGTACCCGTAAAATAACTAAGGAACCAATAATTTTTAATGCCAGGTGGTGCTACTAAATCATAGATTAAGCAAGTGGTAAAGTGCTCCAATTTGTATAACTATAGAGAAAGAAAGGCTTTGTATTTGAAATTCTCTATAACTTAGATATCAGGGAGATGAAGTGGGATCCAGAGGCATCAAATATTCTGAGAAAAACAAAATATACCTTCTAAAGGCAGATTTTCATCATTACAAAAATCCTACAGACTATCAGATGACAGTATCAACAATAAAAACGATACCATTGTTCCATAACTGCTTCGTACTTTCTTGATCAGTACAACAGGTGTTTAAACCTAGAAATTTCCTTAAAATTGTATGTGTTTCAAGAAAACCCTTTAAAAAACGAACCATTGTAAATCTCTTTAACACACACATGCATACACACACACACACACACACACACACACACACAATTCCCTTGGTGTCTAGTTAAGTCTGTGAATGGCAAGAGGTTTCTGTCTAAGGCCCCTGTATAATAATATGTGATGTATGAGTATGTAACAAAACACTTCATATTAATATATCTTTTGTTCACTAGTCTTCCTGGTTTTTCTTTTCCTTTTTTCTTTTTTTTTTTCATTTGTCTATAACATCCTTGGGTTCCTCTAATTTAGTTAACGGTTTTGTTATCTGGCCTCTAACCAGAGAATAGCAAGATTTTTACGCTTTTCCTTAAGTCCTCTGGAAAAACAGAAACCATTGGGCAGTACATCTTTCTAACCCTCAAGACCCATTTCTCCTCCTCCTTCTCCTTCTTTAGCTTCCTTCTCTCCTCCTCCTCTTCTTCTTTCCCCTTTTCCTTTTACTTCTCCCTTATCTCCTTTTTTGCCTTCAAGGCAGGGTCTCACCATGGAGCCCTGACTGGCCCAGAACTCACAGAGATACACATGCCTCTTCCTCCCTGTGCTGGGTTCAAAAGTATGCACTGCCATAAAAAACCTAAAAAAATTTCAAATTATCCAATAATTTGGCAACAATGTCATTATACCACATTTATCCTGAAATTTTATATGTCTAACTTGTAAGATATTCAGGGATTATAAACAAAATTCCTTCAATGTGCGATGCTTTATCTCCATCCACCCTTCTAGTCAGTACTATACAATCCTAGACTGGGGAAATAGCTCATCAAATAAAGGCACTACATGTAAGCATGGCAATCTGAGTTTAGCTAATTAAATTAATCCACAGAGACCACATAAACAACTGGAAGTGTTGGAGTACATCTGTAATCCAGCACTCCTTTGGGGAGGTAGGAAGTAGGGACAGAAGAACTACTTGGTACTCTAGCCGAGGTAGCCTGAGGTTGTTGGCAATGATGTTTTTACTTAGGACAATTTGTGAATAAGGCTCTGAATCTCAACCATTTCATTTGAGACTAGCAGTTCGTATGGTTGCGTTATTGCAATTGTGAGTTCTATATTTAATGGTTGATGCTAAGTCACATTGAAAATAGTGGCAATCAATGTCCATAAACATGTACTTTTAGTTGTCTATAAAAAAAACAAGGAGACACAAGGCTGACAAATTAGGGCAGAACCAGTGTGTATTTCATTTGTAGGGTACTACTTACAGTCATAGTCCAGTGGGCATTGTTTTATCATCCATTCTTATATTGAAAGAAAGAACATATATACACAAACACACACACACACACACACACACACACACACACACACACACACACACACACACAGAGTGGTTTAGGAATAGGGAGAAAGAGAGGGAACAACGTATTCCAACACAAGCATATGCCATTTGGTCATTCCCATAGGCATCTCTGATTCCTCATAGGACATTTCCTGCTTCATTCCCCACATTATACTGACCAAATTTTAAAAAGGAAAAGAATAAAGTTTCCAGATGACTTTGCCTCTACCTACAAGGACAATTGGGAGGAAGGTATTTTTTTCTCTTCTTCACTTGAATTAGACTACCTCCCTAGCTGAGTGGATTGCCATAGTCCCCCCTTCAGCAAATCCTCCTTCCCAAGCCCATGCGACACAGTGAGAACCCTGGGAGGTCTCACTCATGGCTTTTCACGGCTTTTAGGCTTAACATGTGTAAAATTAGTTTGTGAACGCTGGGAAACATAGACTAGCATCAGTCTAATGGTACTAAATAAATATTCACTCAAGGGATCAATTTAACTAAATACAGACACCTTTTTCTTAGGCTAGTATAATGTCTAACAGCGAAGGAGCCGCTCATTTTCTCTCAACTCAAGCCCCAAGCCTACTCAATAAATTGGCTGATTCCTGTTCTACCTATAATCGACTTTAAAGCTGGTTTATATAATTATTTCAAGATTTGTAAAAGTCTTGGGAATTAAGAGAACTATGTTCTCTCAGAAAAATTGTATGAAAACAATTTGCTGTTGGCTGTTATATAGCTGGGGGCTCCTTTATAAATTAAGATAGGCAAAAGCTCATTTAATTTGGAATGCTTGGAAGTTAACCAAATTAATTTATAAATGTCACTCATCCTTTTGTTAACCCATGTTGCTGACAGGCTTTGAAAAGAATGTAGAGACATTTCATCACTGGGTCACCTGTGGGTCATATTCTCTCTTAATTGGAAAGATGCCTCTCCATGAATGAGGTACTGAAGCAGAGAAGTGTCTTTCATTTCAAGGTACTCTCAACTGATTTCCTTTAGCTATGCCATTCCAAGAAGCCACCACTTATCTTTTAGTTACACTCTGTTACCAATCAGTACAGAAAGTGATAGCAATACAAATATTTAATGCATACAAGTGAACAGAGGCCCCAGTTTGGGATGGGCACCCTTACTTCAGTGTAAAAGAATGGAGGTAATAACTGTGTTGATACAGAAGACAGAAGAGAAATTACTAGTCACAGAAAAGTTCATTTCAGAAGTTGTGGGGGGTTTTACAATCACTACTTATGAGATTGAAGATAATGAAAACTTTCCTTGTCTGAGGACAGAATAATTTTAGAGTCCACACACTGACCTTTGATAAACGTTATTAGTGGATATAGAATATATTTGACTACTGACTTTTCTAATCATGATTCATTTCCTGGTTTATTTGGCTGACAATGAAATGTACCAAGAAAGAATATATCTAGGTCAGAGTGTGTTTGCAGATATTCATTGCTTTAATCAAAATAACTATATATCTTTTGGGTATTTATAGAAAGAATTGATTGAAGAAGCACTCAAAGTTTGCAGCCTAGATGGTTGATTCAATCATTCATAAATATTTATTTATTTTTATTTTCTTTGTATATGTATTTTTCCTGCATGTATGTATGTGTTTCGTGTCTACAGATCTAGAGAAGTGCATCAAATACCATGGAACTACAATTACAGATTGTTGCTAACCACTATGTGATGCTGAGTGTTGAACTATTTCTTTAGCCCCTTAAAGATATTTATCATATGACTACTCTGAGATACTGATCTAAGGAAAATTTTTATATTAGTCACAAACACTTTTCCTCCTGAAGCTTATATCCATTCTATCCTGTAATGAAAGAAAAATCAGTGAGAAGGAATAAGGACATGAGTAGACTGTGTGATGGATAAAGTACTGTGGGGAAAAAAGCAAAGCAGGGAATGGAGATTCTTGGAGGAGATAATTTTAAGAAAATAGTTGGGGTTTGTGTCATTGAGATAAAACCACTTTACTAAAGAATATAATGATCAAAGTACATAACCTCCATTTGACTCGTCATCATGGGATTAGCAACCCTGGGAATCTTGAGCAGACTGAGCAGAGACTGGGGAGAAGGACACAAATTGGGAAAGGAACAAACAAACAAAAAACCTGATTCAATGTGAATGGATGGGCAAGTCTCACACAAGGTAAAAAGGGAAGTTGTTTCACAAGAGTTACTAAGTTCTTCTGAGGTCTAATTACAGAAAGCTGCTATAAAGTAGTCTCACACTAGCGCAGAATTGAGAGTAATAAAGGGTTCTTTATTTAGGGGTAGATTCACAGATCAGAGTCCTCTGCACGAACAGGAAATAAGAACTGAAACCACCATCTGAGAGAGAGGTCGAGCAAGCTTTACATCTACATTTATAGTACAAGAGAGCACGCCAAGTGGGCTGGTATCTTAAAGGCTATTGGCTGAAGGAATTCCCACAGCATCTTATAACCGAGTAGAATTTCAAGACTGCTGTATTTGGAACAGATGTAAACTGCCAGAATAAATGCAGGAAGGATGCCCAGCTTCTGTTGGTTCACTTCTTCACACAGATGATGCTTATTGATACCATTTCGCACCAAAGTATGTATGCCCAGGGTTTCTGTGGAGAGAGAGGTGTTTTCTGCAGTTCAGGAGAAATAAAATGTCTTGGATTTTATGAATAAGTGAAGTCTCAGACATGATTTCCTTCTTGCATCAGAAAGAGAATTCCCTATCTGTATTTCCTGCTACACTAAGATCTGGAGAGTTGGTTGGTTGTATTGGCGAGAAAACAAAAGCAAACAAAAAACAAATGAGCCGTCAAACAGAAGCAGTTTGTAAAGTGGTTATTGATTTTGAAACGAAGCATCACTGAATTTATTCATTGTATACCAAATTTTTAATGTAATTACATCGTTTATTTTTGTTTTGGAACAACGTTTTTGAACATATAACTCAGGCTCTGCTCAAATCAATCCTTCCTGCCTCCTATGTGTGATATGACACATGTGTCTACCCTTTCTTATACTGTGTGTAATAAATACATATCTGGTGGAAATATCACTAATTTTTTATTAGAATTTTGAAAATCCGGGTGGTACTACTTTAAAACCTGGTCCCAGAAGACAGGTGAGGTGTGGGTTCAGAGTGCTCTGGGCATCCTTCCTGCATTTATTCTGGCAGTTTTTATTTGTTCCAAATACACCTTGCCTATGGTGACAGAAAGAACTACAATAATATGCAAACAACTTACACAGCCTGTTATTAATTTAAACACTTATGTACTCTCTGAAGCATAAATAAATATTTTTTATGCTGATTTATTTGTCTTTTAAAGATTTTAGGATTGGTTATGCTTTGTTTGAAGGTTCTTTCTGTTTTCATTATCTAGTATCTAGTAAAATGTCCGATTGCTTTGTTAACGAAACTAACATGTAACACAATTTACTTCGGTTAATTACAAGATCATATTGTTACATGTGACTTTTTGTTAAAAAAATGGAGTTCCCCAAATTTTTCACAATTATTCAACTCAATTTTAGCAGGCAACATTACCCTACATCTAAATGCTGCGAAATAAAGTCATAACAACAGTGCCCACTGCACCACTGAGAACAATATGTCAAAATCACAAAGGCCTAATAGGCTAATAGTTTCCATAAATATAATTTATAATGATTATATCCTGATTTATTCTATTTTTTTCTTCAAGTTATGTAGGAATTTTTTATGGAATACTAGACTATGTTAAAACTAATGAAGCTAAATTAATAGTAATTTAATAGTATAGTTGAAGGAGAAAGTTTATTGTTTGCATGACCTTCTGAGCTGTTGTACTGGTCCAGTATTTAATTGTAAAGGCACATTATGAATATTAATTTCCTCAGAAACGTCAATGTAGGAATGTTAGCAGAAGAAGCTCAGTTGGGGAAAGAATGCATGGTGAGCGGGAGCTGGGACTTCCAAGGTACACATTAGAGAGAGCCGTGTGCACTTGGGAGACATAAGTCACTGGGCATGCTTGAGAGAATAGATTTGCTCAGCAGAGGGAGGAACAGAAAGTTTCTGAGTCATAAAGGGAGGCCTTTCTTGCCAAAGTACAGGGTTGAGATTTTATATTGAAGGCTGTAGGAAGGCACTGCAGGACTTTATTATGTCTACTGTTGATTTTCAAAGTCTGATGGGTTCAATTTTTCTTTGGAGCTGGAAAACATAGCTCTCAAAAGACACACTTGAAAATACAAATCAAATCCAATACCTTTAACTCGGTAGAGATGAAACCTGCCTTCAAACTTGCTAGAACTAAATGAGGAAGTTTTGTCTGAATAACATTTCCTCAAATTGCTTCTCTCACACCTTCAAGGTAATCATGGAATTTCTGACCGTGGTGAATATGGAGTGAAAATGTTTAGTGATTTTCAATCCTAAGGTCCAGAAGATAGATGTTCTCAGAAGTAGGAAACTCTCTTGCCACTCAAACTCCTTTACCAGCAAAACCCTGATTTCAAAATGTATTATAATGTAAAAAATAAATGCTTTTTATCAAACACCTCTAAAGACATTTTGTAAATACTGTCGTTGAAGACTTATATTCTACTAATTTTAAAAGTAGATATTATCTTAAATGTAGAATAACTGAAGCCATTATTTTATTTATTAAGTTATGTATACATCTCAAGAGCATCAAGATATCATAAAATAATGTCAAAAATTTGCATAATGACAAAAGTGACTGTACTGAAAACTTATAAAATACATGTTAAACATACTTTCTCTTCAAAACAGAACAAGATTTTTCCTTAAACTATAAGAAGAAAATTGAAAAAAAATGTCATCTGAAAAATGCTCCTAAATCATCATCTGCAAAATGTTCATGAATCTTTTCCCACCTTGCAAAACCTTATTATAGAAAAAAAGGGAAAAAATCGCTTTGAGTATTTGAAATTATTCTATTAAACATTGAAGTAATTTAAGACTAGAGGTGTTTGATGATGCAAAGAGATTAAGAAAAACTTAAGCCTCACCTTTCTCCAGACAGCATATATATTAGCCTAAATCTCTTCTGATCTGCTTCTGTGTGTGTAACAGTAACACATAGGAATGAGGCTGCATAGCTTAATAGTCAAATAAATGCATGATAGAA
The DNA here is from genome assembly GCF_037038515.1 of Microtus pennsylvanicus. Lineage (NCBI taxonomy): Eukaryota > Metazoa > Chordata > Mammalia > Rodentia > Cricetidae > Microtus > Microtus pennsylvanicus. The sequence continues at coordinate 45,040,462 of NC_134593.1, forward strand.
CATAGCTGCAAAAATGCATGCCCATGGATCTGGGGTGTACACACAAACACACACATGCACACATGTGCACACACACACGTGCACACACACACACACAGAGAAAGAGAAAGAGAGAGAGGCAGACAGAGACAGAGAGAGAAACATAAAGACAGAGACAGAGACTGTATTACAACTACAGGAAAAAATTCTAAACAGCTCCAATATTCACAGTTATGGTAAATATGGGAAAGTAAGAGCGGCACGGTACCATTTGTGCTATAGGGCAGTATAATGCAATGTCAATAGAAGCTTCCTTGATAAAATACATAACAGGCCAAGGTGTAGAAGAGAAAGACTGCAGAACACTCAGCCCTAAATGAAACATATGCAGGCTTCAGAGAGCATCGCAGAATAGGGGAGAAATGATTAGAAATCATAGATAGGGAATGACTACAATTTCCTTTGGACATAGCATGGCAGCTATGTTATTATGTAGGAACATATGAAATTATAGTAATGTGACAATGTTCATAAGATCTGTGCAAGCCCATCCCATAGCAAATCTCAGCATGGATGTGGAGTGTTTGTCACAAAGCCCCACTCTTTGGCCAAAAAGTTATTAGTAATTGTTAGCTAAAATGAGGAACAATTGTTTTTTTTTCTAAGAGTGTAGCCCTCTGGTGAGTTGACTTGACTCTAGTAGAGGTCCTATGTCCAGTAATATTTGAATAAAATAATTGGTCTTGATGGAATAAAGCCCAGACAGTTTGGGGTGGATCAGAAAGGGATTGTCAAGACTAGAGAGGAGAATGATAAAAATACATTATATTAGGAACATAGTTGAGCAAGTGTCCTTTTTTATTCATAATTAATATCAGTCAAGATTTTCATAACTTTCGAGTAATTTTTGCATACCATGTCAATATAGTACACTGGAAGCAAAAAGACAGGTCTTGAGTTAAATCGCTATTTAATTCTGTAGTTTTATGTTTAATAGTTGTTTAACTGTGTGTGTGTTTATGTGTTTCTGTTGCTTCCTCTGTGTATCTGTAAACTTGAATTTTAACGCCTCTCTTGCTGTATCTTAACTCTCCCGTCCTCTTCCTGACCAGACACTGTTGAGCTTCTTGTCTGTACATGTTCTTTCCATTTGTCTGTTCTAATCCTATGCACCTTGCCGATCTACATTCCGATTTCTGCAGTTTTACTGAATAGATTCAAAGCCTTACAACATATATTTATAGTGTCACTTCAAACAATTTAGTGGTTAATTATTTCTGGTCTTGCCTTCCAAATTGGTGTTTCATTTACACACCTTCACCACAAAATAAGCTCATTACAGCTTAATGCTTCATCTGATTTTGTTAGCCATTCCAAAGCTTGGCAGAAGCACATGTGACTAGCAGACACTTCATACATTTTAATTATAACAAGAATCCACTATATTTTCTTAGAACCTGAATGCTACTATCATTTATCAGTTCAAATTAAAAGCCTGTTACAAATCACGGCTTCCGGTAAAATTTATTTTACTAAATTAAATACATGTTGAATTAGGTTTACCTTTTGTTCAACGTGAACTAGCTCAATTAAACCTTTACGAATCTGACAAGTCGTCATTATATATATATTAGATTTTTCTTAATATTTTGATGATATGATTATACATGTTCAAGAAGAATAATATAATCATGGTAATTTTTATGCTGTGGAAATGTGGGACAAACAGCAAAAGAGAGCTGTTTTTATGCGCCTTTTTTCTGTAGTTTGGATGATTATTTTTTTTCCTGAGGCATACCGAAGACTCTGAATAGCAAAGAAAAAAAATAGATAATATGTCCCAGACAATAGTAATAGAGTTCCCAATCTCAAAGGAAAGGGCTCTTCCCTCCGTAGTGCTGGAATTACAAAGAATTATTGTGGAACTCAGCAGCCTGCAAGACAATCTCAGGAACATTGCAGATTTTTCTGGTCAAGAATGCCAACACTTGTAGGTTGAGAATTTAGAGTAAAAAATTCACATCAGGTTATAATTTATAACTCTCTTAAAATATGAATTTTAACAGCTATTTTAAGTTTAAAACATGTTTTAATAATGATCCTTCTCAATTCTAGGAGGTATTGAGCAATACTAAAACTTTTGTTCTCTTTTAACTTTTAGAGAATCATAGTTGGTTATAAAAAATTAAATATTCTCTTTATCAATGCCTGGTCATGAAACGATAATTCTAAAAAATATATTTAATTTATAGTAGATACATTTTAGACATTTGTTATCTTTTTAAACATGCAAATATTTTTAGCCTTTTCTATGCTTCATTAGCAGTTTCTATAAACTTTTTTGGAAAGGTGATTTATACTAGGCAACAAATTGAAATTTTAAATTTGTATAGTCTCTATGTTTCAAAAAAGTCAATTATAAAATATAGGCAAATGACAAGAAAATCTATTAAGATATTTGCAATACGCTGTACCCAAAATCCAGTTAATAGGAATCCATCTTTTAATTAATAATCATATCAATTACCAATCTTCATTTTTTAAATGTATTTGAGGTATAAATTTTAAAATTAAGGTTTTGATAATAGCAGTAACATGGCGAAAGGAGGAAAGAACAGTGGAAAAGCATAGTTAGGATTACTATTATTCCAGGAATAGTGGCATATATATTCATTTCCAGAATTTAGGTGCGAGAGGCAGGCAGATCTCTTTGTTTGAGGCCATCCTGGTGTACAGGATGAGTTCCAGGACAACTGGGACTAAACAGAGGAACTTTGTCTCGAAACACACACACACAGAGGCATTTATACATATGTAAATATGTATATGTGTTCTTTTTTTTCTCAATCTTCCAGGACTGAAAAAATATATATAAATCTTGTCTATTTTTACAATGGTTTCTTCCTTATTCTTGGAATTGTGACTAAGTACTAGAAGCCTATGTAGGCCTAAAAGTTAGCATTTATTGGTGCTGGAAGAGATCTATTTCCTGATCGTGTTCACTGTGATATATGAACTGCCAATAGTCCCCCAACTGTAGGATGAAGGCATTTGGCCAGTCATCACTTCTGTAATGTTGCTTGCTTTCTGGATGTCTGTCAGAGCAGTCTGAATGGAGACACATTAGTTATCAACCATGGTATCTCCAATGTTTATCTATGTTTCCTACCAGTAATCAAGATTCAGGTGCCACCACATTCTATTGAATTTTCCATTTCATCATTTTTACTTTTATTCATTATGGTTTTTCTTCTGGAAGAAATAATTTTTCCCAATGATTTTAATTTTTTTCTTTCTTTTTCTTTTATTTTTTTGGTGCTGGACAGATATTATTACTTTTGTGTTCATACATGTTTATGCTCAGAGCTGTGTGGCCAACTTTTGTGATACAGGATTAGTTTAAATGCAGTAATGCTGAAATGTGACTTCTGTTATGGCTGGTACTTGGAAAAAATACCACATGTGGATGAATCAAAGACAACTTGCAAGAATTATGGGGCTAATTACCTTAGCCACCGAAGGAGGAATCTTCTCTGCCTATTAGTTTTGCTTAAAAATTCATTGGTGTCCTTAACATCTTAATTCTTGCATATTTGGAAATATAATGATAGAATGCATGCAAAAGACTTACTCAATGTTCACCACATAGGAGATAGATGGAAAAGTTCAAAATTCAGAAGGTCAACTTTAAAGGTGTCTTACAAAGAAGTATAGTAAACATTCAAATGCAATAACTTTTTGGGGTTTTTTGGTTCCTTATCATTTGTAGTCATTATATTTTCCTTATAAGTATTGTGGACTGTATGGTGCTAATTAGGGATGTTAATGACCGGTCCTGAATGAAGGTTGTTCGTTTTTCTGCAAAACTATTTTTACACATCTCCATTCCTCTTCTCTCCATAAATTTTTGCTTGACATATTTTCAGTCTAATACCATTTGATGTAGATAAATTTAGAATAATAAGCATTGTGCAAGCAGATATCTTTATATGTTAATTATACTCAATTATATCCACAGATACTTCTAAAATGCAGCAGCATAGATGATTTACAGAACACAAAAAGTAGTTCTCCGTGCCACAATTTTGTCACAGAAATATATTTGAAGTCATTTGTATCAGAGAAATATGCAAAGCTACAATAAGGTAAAGTTGTATCTATCACTTGGTCTTTAAAATCTAAGATACATTTATTATCTTGTATCAATGGAATTCACAGTATGTACTGTGATTTCAGATGGCAGACAGAAAGCCCATGCAGTTTGTTTTATTCTGGCTTCACAAAAATCTGATGAAGTCTCTGTCCATTCCATAAACTGTTTGGGAAATATCTGGAAGATGGCTTGGTAAAGTTCAAAGGGCATCTCTCAGTCAGATTCAGAATCTGGGAATTTACCATTTAATTTACCATTGAATCCCCAAGATGCAAATTATAGTTAACCTTGTAGAATTTTCCCTACTTTTCAATGATGATCTCATTTTATATTTATAAGTTGAAATGAAGGTTGGAGTGATGGCATTTCTTGCATTACTTTAACTTCTGGGATGTTCATGCAAACCTTTGCACTATGTGAATTTCAGATCAGTGACTGCCGAGAAACCCCCACAGCCTGTAGTGAATAAATACTATACTTCATAAATGTACCTTTCTATCAGGCTTTCCAAGCCTAGAGTAGGAGAAGCTTACACGACTCTTCTTATGAATAAAGTGTGCCTTTGGAAGACAGGGATAGGCAAAGTAATACCAATGGGGTTCAGGTGAACTGGAGTAGAGAAACAAGAGCATGTAATTACTTCAATTAACTTCAGCGTTATTTCAGTCAGTAAGATCACTGTGGGTGTCTAAATTTCAAATTAGACATAACAGTGAAATAGTCTCTACCTTTCTATATATTCTAAACTAAAGGACTGCTTTTCTGTTTGTGTGTCTGTCTTCTTTGGAAAAGTTTTCATATATCCCATTCTGGCCTCAAAACAGCTGTGAAGTTGAGGATGATGCTGAATTCTTTCATCTTTGATGTTTTTCTTCATAGATTGCTGAAATTACAGACATGCACTTCCATAGGAATCAAACAAAGGGCTTCTTGTGTGCCAGGAAAGTATTCCACCCACTGAGCTGTCTGCCATCATTAGCTTTGATTTCTTTGAAATTCTTCTTTCCATCCATGTGCAAAAGAGACATGAATCCTTTATCCCTTGGATTAGATTTCATTCATCTTTGCCAATAACTCAGTGACTATTAAACTTTCTTCCTTTAATGGTCTTCTAAAACAACAAGGATTGAGAATCATTCAGTTAGTAGAATAAACTGCTAAACTGATCTCATATTTTTTTTTACTTCTCAAATTAAAAATATCAGTTTTCCAAGTGGTTTTAAGTACTTAGAAATGGGATTGTCTTGATTATTATGTGGCCAGAGGACTTTTTTTGAATGTTGTTTATAGACATATCCTTATAGAATCTCCAAAAATCAGCTGAAGAAAATCTGAATCTAGTTTTGCGAATCATCACTGAAACAACACTGTATGGAGTTTTGTTTGAATCTTCAACCTGTAAATAGTTATTGAAGTATGAAAATAGAAATGATCCTATGCTCTTTTCACAGGATGGTAATGAGTGAAAATATATCAGATGGTCTATGAAAAGGAGACTAAGCTTCTGTGTAAGATGTGAATCTTTAAGTAAAGATTATTATTTTGGCCTATATGTCATAAAGTGCAGGCAGTAACTCAAAATGGGAAATTTAGGTCACTTTGTCACCTACGTGAGGGAGAGGATTATGTAGGAGAGATGGTTAGAAAGAGGATTGCTTGGACTCTTTGATCTCAACTAAAAATATCCTTTACTATGACAGGCTACATTGATGTCAGCCTTGAAGAAGCAAAAATTTTAGAACAGGGCAATTGTCTACTTATTCCTTTAGGTTTTATATCATCTTGCACAACATCACAGTGCTAAGGGATATTTATTTGAAATTGTAAATCAAAATGAGAATATGAAGATTTAAGAGAGGAATATGATTTTATTTATATAAAAATAATCTCAAATGCACTTTGGCATCTGTAAAATGATATGCAAATATGAACATTTAGGTTATAATTTGTGTCTTATGAAAACAACATTTTTACTTGATAATTTCTTTGTTTATGGACTAACAGTGTGGAAATACTATTTTAAAGGAATATATTAAGTGTTTGGTTAATCCATATATATGTGATACATGAACTATCTCTGAGATTTCTGAAAATAAAAATCACTCTGGATTCACTAATAAAATTTTTATCTGGTCCAAATTGTTCATTTTTCTATAATCTTTTTGTTTATGCCTTAACTCCCAAAGTTAAGGTATTTGAGTTGGAGTTGTATAGTAATTAAGTGGTTCCAGATGAAATTTTGAACATGTGCCCTCTTGATTGGTTTAGTATCTTAAAGAAGGGTCAGGAACACAAACTCACTCTATCCCATGAGAACACACAGGAAGACCAACAATTTGCTACCATCCAAAGGGCCCTCATGAACACCTGGGTGTGTTGTCACCTGTACTAGGTCTTACATTCTCTAGAATTACAACACAATTTTTCCTGTCATGTAACTAATTTAGTCTATGGTGTTTTGTGTCAGTTGCCTTCACTTGAATAGCATGCGCGTGTAGTTTGATTAGCAGCGGTGACTCAATTTTAGTGCTTTCAAAGCATAGAAATAAATACGTTGCTTTATTAACCACAAAAGCCATATATTTTAAATTCATACATCATAAAATAGTAAACCTTATTGAATATTATGTATACTTTTAGTGCATGATATTTTGTCACATTTATTACAGAATATAAAATTTCCATATCCAATATTGAGAGTGGATTTTTTTTTCTGTCAAGTGATACATTTGAAGTAAAAATACTATTTACTTTGGTAGAACATCATCCCTAGAATAAAATGTATAAAAATAAATGAAAAATAAGACATAAACACTACCTAAAATAATTCTGCCATGAGACTAGGGCTATATATACTTATTTCAATTTTAAACTCCCTTCTCTTAGTTGAGTCAGTGTACTTGTTAATATGTGTTTCAGTACATGATGCTGAAAGGCTAGGCATGTCCTTCTCTGTGAATTATTTGAAATTACTTTATGCAATAAAGGATTCATGTACCACAGTACATAATTACACAATACTGGAATGCCTGCTTTTGATCAATAATTTTCCATACATAATCTCATTTATTCATCACAGAAATGTTGAAAGACTCCAAGCAAATTGAATTCACATTTTTTTATTCAGGTGTAGAAACAAAGAAGTAAAAAGACATTGTTTTCCCACAAACTCTAGGCTCCTCCCCAGTATAAGCCTAATCATTTATTAATGTTTGTTTCTCTGTTGTGAGACTCCTCAGATGGAAAAATGCATCCAGAAGAAAATGACACCTCATTTGTAAGAAGGACATTTCTAACGACCTACTTTCTAATTCTGCCATGTTGCAAAAGGAAAGCAGAGAGAATATAAAAGCCAAAGAATTAGGAGGGCAGTGAAATGCTGTCTTCCAGACATTGCATGGCTGGTGTACTCACAAATCACTGTACCATTGCTTACCTGACAAGGTCTGGCTGATACCAAGCCAATCAAAATTCTGACATGGAGAGGTCAGGTGCTCTGCAGGGCTTACTCATTAATTATGAGCTATTGATAATTTACCGATGATAGTAGAAGAAAGTATTTTGACACTATTCCTATTACAAGGTAACTCATCTTCCAGAGGGTGGCTACAATATGTAGATAGGATGTATACAGCTGAAATTGCCTAAGAGAATATGCCTTCAGGTTTACAAATACATGCAAAATTCACATGGTATTATTATAATATAGTTTTTTGTAATTTTTGAAAATGCATTATTAGTATGGAAGAAAATTTCTACAACCCAAATCAGTCATTTACAATTGAAACCTCAATAAAAATCATTTAACCTAATTCTCAGGGTCTAGAAACTTTGCTGGTAACATCACCCATTGTGTATTTGAGAGTACTTATCCAGAGGCAAATTACTGTTATTATTCATTAAAAACATATTTCTCTTTACCTTAAGAATTTTCTCAGGCAGCATGTATCTTACTATATTTTGTTTTTTTCCTTTTACCTTACAGTTATGCTGTCTTACTCTTTTCTAGTGGCTTACAAACATGGCAAATGTGTTCTGTGCCATCTCGAAGCCCTCCCCACTACATCTAGGTTGAGCAAGGTATATATCCAAACAGAATAGGATCCCCAAAAGCCAGTACATGCAGTAGAGACAAATCCCAGTGCCATTGTCATTGGCCCCACAGTCTGCCCCAACTGTCAGTCACATTCTGAGGGACTAGTTTGATCCCATGATTGTTCATTCCCAGTCCAGTTGGAGTCCATGAGCTCTCATTAGCTCAAGTACATTGTCTTAGTAGGTGAACCCCCTATGGTTTTGACCTCCTTGCTCATAATCTCACTCCTTCCAATCTTCAACTGGACCTTCGAGCGCAGTCCAGTGCTCTGATGTGCATCTTTGCCTCTGTTTCTATCTGTTGTTGGACGAAGGTTCTATGGTGATATTTAAGATCAGTTTGACTACAGAGCAAGGCCAGTTCAGGCACCCTCTAATCTATTGCTTAGGGTCTTAGTGTTGTAGGAGAAGTGGGCTGCATTCCTGGTGTCAAGCTCCAGCCACCTGGCTAGTTTATACCCAAAATAATTACGTGGAAATCTCTATTAATTAAATCACTGCTTTAGCCTCTTATTGGCTAACTCTCACATTTTGATCCAACCCATTTAATAATCTGTATGTCACCCTGAGGCTGTGAGGGAAAGATTCAGCATTTCTGATCTGGCAGCTTCATGACTGGCTGTTCTCTGTCTTCTTCCTCCCAGAATTTTGTTCTATCTACTCCACCCACCTAAGGGCTGCCCTATCAAAAGGCGAAGGCAGCTCCTTTATTCAACCAATGAAATTAACACAAATGTAGAAGGACCTCCTACACCATCTTAGCTGGCGTCATCCTTGTGGATTCCTGGGAATTTTTCTAGGGCCAGGTTTCTCGCTAATCCTAAAAAGCCTCCCCCAATCAAGATATCTCTTTCTTTGCTCTCATATCTGTCCTTCCATCTCAACTATCCCATTCCCTCAAGCTCCCCCCAACCTTCCCCTTCTCCCTGACTCTTACCCTTCTCCCCTTCCTTCTACCCCCTGACACCATGCTCCCAAATTTTGTCAGGCGATTTTGTCTGCTTCCAATTTCCATGAGAATCTATATGTTTTTCTTTGGGTTCTTCTTGTTAGTTAGCTTCTCTAAGATCATGAACTATAGGCTTGATGTTCTTTGTTTATGGCTAGAATCCACTTATGAGTGAGTACATACCATATTCATTTTTTTGGATATGGGTTACCTCACTCAGAATAGTGTTTTCTAGATCTATCCATTTGCATGGAAAATTCAAGATGTCATTGTTTTATACTGCTGAGTAGTACTCTAATGTGTAGTTGTGCCACAATTTTTTTATCCGTTCTTCCATTGAGGGCCATCTACGTTGTTTCCAAGTTCTGGCTATTACAAATAATGCTGCTATCAACATAGTTGAACAAATGCTTTCGTAGTATGATTGAGCATCTTTTGGGTATATGCCCAAGAATACTATTGCTGGTTTACTAAAGAGTTGAATGGCTAATAGCTAGGCTGGAGAGGATAGGTGGGTCTTACAAGCAGAGAGAACTTGGGACAAAATCTGAAGTAGTAGATTCAGCAATGAGATGTGAAAGTATTCGGTTCTACAGTATGGAGGAGTATTAACAAGCCACATGGCTGAATGTGGGTTAATATAAATGAGTTAATTTAAGTTTTAAGAGCTTGTTGGGAACAAGTCTTAGCTAAAGTCAAGCTGTCATACTTAATATGAAACCTCCATATCATTTTTTGGAGCTGATGTTGAAAGCAAGTCTGACTACAGATATTGATATTGTCCCCATTGCCATATACAAAATGGCCTTGCCATTTTCCAACGTTCTTTTCCTTTAACCCATTACCAGTTCATACTTTAAAAAGGTAAAAATTAAGCAGATGTGAAATAGGAAATTAAGGAATAGAAGCAAGAAATTTACTATGTGATTATCTCACTCTTCTCATTAGAAGTGGTCACGGTGATTACATTTATATTTTGTATTTCATTATTAAAAAGTGAAAAGTACTGGTTAATTAGTTTCCTCATTTATTATTGTAAGAACTAAGGCTTTGATTAAATAATTTTATCTCTTACTTCAAAACAAGCTATATAATGGTCCTTGGAAGAGAAATTGTAATTGTAAGGAATACAGAGTTTGTATGACTATTGTGAAGGAGCACAATGGTTACTGATTAATAAAAGTATTATATAATTTATTTTCATTTATATACCTATGTATAATATGTTCTGACATTTTATTGACAGTCCCTACAAGTAAACATAAGCTTATAAGATTTTTTATGCCACCGTTTATCATTCTTCTTAATTCTTCCAATTTTAGCACATTAATGTAAGATAATAAAAGTATAATGTCCTTTAAGAAACTAAGAATTAAATTTCAATGTTTTAATGATCAGAAACATATATTAATGGACAATGGATTAGGGGGAACATGAGGAAAATATGACCTCAATTATTGAAAAATACTGCTTGTTTTATTTAGAGTATGCTTGTTGAACTTACTGAGCTGAGCTGAAGCCATACATAACAACCTGCTGAGCATCACGAGCCCCAGCAGAGATGTTATGCAACGTTGACTGAGATATTTTTCATTTAAATAAGCATAATGGAGGAAGTCTCTTTATTCTGTTTAGCTTCCCTCAAAGGAACGAGACATGGATAGGGAAATCCTATTCTTCTTTACAATTGGTCTCATCTCCTTTGAAAAGAGGACTAAAGTGCTAAAAAATAAAACGATCTTTTCAGGCTCTTGCTAAGACAAGCAGTAGAATTCGCTGATGTAGAAGCTAAAGTTTAGAGGATGCAGCTATATCAAAGACAAAGGATGATGTTATTACATGGCTGTTCCACAGAAATAAAAAAAAAATGTTTAGGATAAAATGAACCATATTTAGAGGACTCTGGAGCAAATTTAAATTGATATAAAGTGTAGTAAAATTCAAAATGAAAAAACTGGGATTTTTCTCATGTACATATATACACCTAAGGTTGAGGAGGGTGAGGTACATAGGAGGGAAAGTATACGTAGACTTTCAGAAGCACTTCACATCTTGTGCTTTTCCTCCCCTCATTTTATCATCACAGTGAATAGTTTCATGGAAAACATAAGAGAGTAAATTAGCATCCGTTGCTGAGTATAAAGGAGAGATGATGTCATGGCAGTTGGATGCTTCAAATTCTTGTTCTGGCAAGAAATTCTTCATCCATTTCAAACATCTTTGTGCAATTATAATTTTGTTAAGATGAAGTATTATCTGTGCCAGTGGAATTCATCTTTGAATGTGTGGTATTATGCCAGACTCAAGATTCCTGAAATTCAGGTCATTTGGCCAAATTATTTGTTTTATTAACTAAATAAGCAGAAATAACATTAACAAGATTACTAAAATGACTGTGTGCTTTACCTTCTCAATGTGTGTTGTGTGATTAATTTGCCAAACTACTTAATTCAGCAACACAAATTTTAATGTTAAATATGAAGCTAGTAAACACACTTTTACATTATTTTTTATAACTTATCATTATTTGAATATAATTTAATAAATCAATTATTTTTATTAAATACGTCACATATCTGTATCAGAAAAATATTTTTGAGTTAAAGAGTGGAAAAGTCTGTTATATTTCCAGCACTCACATAAAGTTTGTCCATCATAGACATAAGGGTAATCCTAGAGACAGGAAGATTCTTGGACAGCTTCTCTAGCCTAATGAGTTCCAGTCTCAGTAATAGATCTTGCCTTATAAAACCAGGTTGAGAATAGTTGATGAAGATCCAACCGTTGAAATTTGGCCTCTGTTTGTACATGCGCACACACACACACACACACACACACACACACACACACACACACACTACCACATTTGCAACAATACCAGATATTAGACTCTTGGTTTCTTTATTTTCTCAGAGGCATTTTAGGCATTGCTATGGGCATCTCATGCTGTGTAATAATGCATGTTTCTGTTACTAAGGCAACAACCTAAGAAAAATTTGTCCAAGATGCAAAAACAGGAAAATCACACGCATTTTTCTTACTTTACAATATTTGTTATTTGAAGCATTGTTTAATGAAGCATTTTGGCATAGAAATGAAACATTAAGAACATTGTTCATACACATATCACATAATAATGCTTACTATGCAGTGTGAGCTCACTGTGTTCGAAATGCCATTAATTTTCAGATGTTTGTTCCATCATAATGTTGGAGTGGGGAATGTTCCTATACTTCTGGATGTCTTGCATTGAGGAGGAGCGTTTCTGTGGTTTTTCAACTCTTTCTTCACTGGGGAGGAAGAATGACTTCTCTGCTTGCTTATATGGATATTTCCAGACTAAATTGTTTTACCAGGAGTGAGGTGCTAGGGCACACTAAATAATATCCATTGTGAATCACTGGACCCAAGCACTTTGTAAAGCCAGTAAGTAAGGCAGGAAGTGTAGCTCTCTCCTTCTGAAGCTTTAAGTAAGCAGTTCTATCTACCAAAAACTAAATACCAATAAAAAATTATAATATCATTGCAGCATTTTCTCCTTCCTTTTCTTCCCTGTCTCCTCCATGTACCCCCTTGCTCTCTTTCAAATTCATGGCTTCTTTTTTCACTAATTGCCATTACATGCATTTTTAGATACAAGGTCTTATCTAATCTAACAGCTGAATCTTGAAACCTGTTCACCATACAGCTTCCTGTGTAAAATACAGCTCAAAGAAAAAGTTAGACTGACCAAATGGACATGCAAAGTGATTGAATAATGATTGTACCAGGACCTAGAATCTTGGAAGTTATGGAACATTTTGTAAAAATAAAGCTTATTCAGTTGAGGATGCCTGTAATCTATCCTAACTAATTGCAAACTTATTGGACTCATTTAAGCATCAAATGAATATATCAAAACATACTTATTTTTTATTATCAATATTTATCCTTTAAAAGTTCTTATTTAAAAAATACAAAGAGATAACAGCTGTGGTGATCACACAACCTATATATTCTTAGATATTTTATGTTTGTTTTAATCAGAGATCCTGTAATTATTTTAGAGTCAAACGAAAACTTTTATTGAGATATTAAAAGGTAAAATCATGAGCGAGTAGGCAAAGACTCTGAAACAATGTTTTGTTTATTTTTAACTAATTAGCTAAGTGTTAAGGTCATATTGCAATTGATATATAAATTATTTGTATATTTCATGTTTATAGTTTGATAAATTTGAACATATGCTGATTCTTATTTACTTCAAAATCGATTTAGATGTGAATATCATTTTGGCATGTGTGTAATAAATTCTTTTAAACAAATATTACATGTAACTGGATAACATTGTTTTTAAGTTAAAGATAGTTTGAAGTCTTTGGCTGAAAATCTTTCTTTGGAAATCATTTAAATACTGATGGTTGTTTTGTAATGGAGAAGAAGTATTAAAGTTATTTCACAGCCTAGTAAAATTCATGAAGAACTCTGGTGTAGTGAAAAATATATTGTCCCCATAGTCAGGGACAGTAAATTTCTAATTCCACACTTATTACATGTGCAATTTGAAAAAATTACTTAAGTTTATAAACCTTTACTTTTCCCCAAATTTAAGACTATTTTAAAAAGGTGCAGAGATGATTTTAGATATTTTTAAAACACCCTGCATTTAGTTAATTTCAATCAGTCAAAGCTACTTATGTGTTCTTATTTGAATAAAATTCTGAAAATGTAAAGAGATGTATTTTCTGGGCATCCTGTGCTGTAGGTCTTTATCTCTTTGGAGATCTCTGGCTCAGGATAGAGGTGGTGACAAAGGAATTCCTTCACAACTTATTTCTCATTCTCCAGTAATTTAAAGTCTTCTGCTGTTGACACATTTTTCTTTCATGTGTTAAGGTTCATCTATGAAGGGAATGGTGTTTAGATCATTAGGTAAATATCTGTGCATTCTCAAGCTAACCCATTCTTTCCTTATGTGTGTGTGCGTGTGTGTGCTTTCTCTTTGCTAACATTTTTAGACACGTTTCAAATTGACAATGATTTTTTAAATTGTTTTTATTGAGCTATATTTTTTTCCACTCCCCTCCCTTTTTCTTTCCCTCTCCTTCTACCCTCTCCGAAAGTTCCCATGCTCCCAGTTTACTCAGGAGTTCTTGTCTTTTTCTACTTCCTGTGTAGATTAGATCCATGTATGTCTCTCTTAGGGTCCTCTTTATTGTCTAGGTTCTCTGGGATTTTGAATTGTAGGCTGGTTTTTCTTTGCTTTTTGTCTAAAAGCCACTTATGAGTGAGTACACAATAATGGTCTTTCTGGGTTTGTGTTACTTCACTCAAATGATGTTTTTCAGATCCACTGATTTGTCCACAAATTTTAAGATGTCAATTTTTCTGCTGTGTATTACTCCATTGTTCACATTGTGTAAATTTACCTTATCCATTCTTCGGTCAAGGGGAATTTAGGCTGTTTTCAGGTTACAGCTGTCACAAACAATGTTGCTATAAACATAGTTGAGCACATGTCCTTGTGTTATGATTGAGCATCCTTTGGATATATACCCAAAAGCAGTATTGCTGAGTCTTGAGGTAGGTTGTTGGCTAATTTTCTGAGAAATTGTCAGATTGATATCCAAAAGGGCTCTACCAGCTTGCACTCCCACCAGCAATGTAAGAGTGTTTCCTTTATCCCACAACCTCACCAGCATAAGTTGTACATCAGTGTTTCTGACCTTGGCCATTCTTACAGGTGTAAAATGGAATCTCAGAGTTGTTTTGATTTGCACTTCTCTGAAGGCTAATAATGTTGAAAGTTTCCTTAAGCGTCTTTCAGCTATTTTAGATTCCTCTGTTGAGAGTTCTCTGTTTAGGTCTGTACCCCATTTTTAAAAT
The DNA here is from genome assembly GCF_037038515.1 of Microtus pennsylvanicus. Classification (NCBI taxonomy): domain Eukaryota; kingdom Metazoa; phylum Chordata; class Mammalia; order Rodentia; family Cricetidae; genus Microtus; species Microtus pennsylvanicus. The sequence goes on from NC_134593.1 coordinate 45,055,503, forward strand.
TTGATTATTGTTCTTTTGATGACCAATTTCTTGGGTTCTTTGTATATTTTGGAGATCACCCCTCTGTCCAATGTGGGGTTGGTGAAGATCTTTTCCCATTCTGTAGGCTGCGGTTGTCTCAAGTTGACAGTGGTTTAAGCATCTCAATTATTCCAGGATTTCTTCCTTTAGGCAATTGCATAGTGAAACAGTTCCTCTTACTAGCAAAATTTTCTCACAGTGAAAAGCATGGAAGGCAGTGCTCTAACTATGTGTCTTGCAAGCACAAGTAGCTGAACTGAAATAAAAGGGTGTAACCTTCTGAAACTTTTGATATTGTGCCACCTCAGAAAGATATGTTTTCTGACTCAGGAAGTGATTTTTATTCTATCTTTTAAACTTTTCTCCTTATTTTGAGGCAGTACTGAAAAATTCATGATGTTTTTTCCATTTTTAATGAAGTGTTTGACTACCATAAAATATTATTTCATCACTTTATTAATTAATTATATTAATTATACTTCCCAGTTTTAATTTACTGGTAATGACTTTAAAATTTTGTACTTCTTTTCATGAATGAGAATTACCTATCATTTTCCATTTTAACTTTTGAGCAACATTATTAACCTTAGAACGTAAGATAATGTGGCTGGAGACATGGCTGTCTTAAAAGCATTTTCTATTCTTCTAGAGAACTTGAGTGATTCTTAGTATCTTCATGGGAATGATCACAACTGCTTATAACACCAGATCCAGGTGATCTAACATCCTCTCCTCACCTCTTCAGGCACATGAATGCATGTGCTAATACACACAACACACACATATAAACATACACATGTTCTCACAGACACATCACATACTTGTACAGTATTTCTTAATTTTCTATTTTTTGAAGAGTTTATGAAACTATGAATTTTTCCCGTTTTGAATGGCTTGGAGGGCATAATGTACCTCACGGATAGACCCTTCAACTTAGAACTCCTGTTGATAAAGTTGATAAAAATATATTGTGGTGAGCCTAAAGCAGAAATTCATATTTGCCCCGTGTTCTTGTTTCCCCTCTTTGTATCTTTCTTCTTGATAACAGGAAGAATTTACAGAAACAACTTCAAGTTTTCAGTCTATCCTATTGATGATGCTTGTTGTGGCAAAGCAATAACAGGCAGTAGAGATGGGGTAAGGAGCGGGAGATCAAGAGGAGAAAGGAAGAAAGGGAGAGGGGAAGACACAGACAGAGACAGAGAGACAGAGGGACAGAGAAAGAGAGAAAATGAGATTTCTGGAATTTAAGGTTTTCCTTGTCTCTACTCTATCTGGAAGGCCTAGACTGGGATGCAGCTATCCAAATTCAGAAATGGTCTTATTCTTTTGGTTGTTCCTCTTTGGAAGCACCCTTGTAAGTGCTCTATCCAACCAAGTTGATGTTCAAGGTTAACCATCACTCCTTTATTTATCGTAGAATATGTTGAGCTTTACACAGGCCCTTTGGGGAAGTTCTTTTTCTTAGCATAGGCTGCAGGTAAATAGTCTTGTCAGTAGGTTACCCAGTTTCTAATTCTTGTCTTCAGAGGAAGTCCCTGACCTTTAAATTTTTATATTTCTTTCCTATGGTTTGCAATATAGATGAGGTAGTAAAGAATGTACTTTAATTGAAAATAGCTTCTTCTGTTAAACAATACATCCTGACCAGTTTCCCATCTCTGGACTCCTCCAAGTTTCCCCCTCCTCCTCCTCTGTCCCTCAGATCCATACCACTTCTATTGAGGCCAGATAAGGCATTTAACCACAGACAAAATATGATTCACTTAGAAGATTCCATGGCTTGATGTTTCAAAAACACTTTCATTACAGAGTTTTACACATGACAGGAATATAAAAAAACATGTTTAACTGCTATTAAATTGGTCTTAGAAGATCCAGTGCACTGACTGTAAGTTCTAAGAATGTTGGGGCAAATACTAATACTTCAAAAGTCAAAGTTTAGTAACAGGAGATAGGCATTCCACTGTAGAGAGCTTTAGAGAGTAGTGGGGTGGATAAAGCAGAGAGGCAGTTCCATGACCTCACTTTTGGGATAACTGGAACAACAAATAGCCTGAAATTAAACCTTCTCAATTAAAATTTTATTGAGAACTGCAAATAACAAAGATATATATGGAAAAGACTGTTTATCTCACCTTCCCCATTGCTTAGCTGGCTTTAGCTCTTTATATAGCCTTGAAACCCCATTGTATTCTACTCTTTGTCCATGTTAGCATGTCTGCTTTTGTCCCTCTTCAGCTCAGTTTAGGCCATCATGTTCAGCCCAGAGAATTTGCATACATATAACATTATACAGTCAGAACAGGATGTATTTAGAAATATGTGCATATATCTACGTGTGTGTGTGTGTGTAAAATGTAAAAATAATAGTGAAGAAAAGATACCATGAATTTTAAAGAAAGGAGGTTATATGGGAGAGCTTGAAAAGAGATACTTGCACAGAGCAATGAAGAATTATACTTCCAAAGAAATAATTAAATCAATCTTGTAATAGCTTAATGACGACAGCATAAATACTATAAAACTTTGAAATGCAAATAACTCAATGAAAACTTCAAAGAATATCCTTTTCATTTATGAGTAATTGAAATAAGGCAAATACATTCATTTATAGTTTTAATCACAGAGCTATATAATTGAAGATTGTTCTATGTGTCTTGCATAATATTTTCCACTAAAAATGAAGATAACAAATGTAAGGATTGCCAGAAAGGAGCAGTAGAAAATCACTGTAGATGTTTTCTTAATAAATGCACATTGTATCTGTTCCCTGAAAGGTATACATAATTAATTGTTGTTAAGGACCTTCTCTGCTTCTATCCATCCCTATACTATTACCACTAATTCTGAATCATTACTTTTTAAATTCATTATATGAAATATTTAATTATTAATATTTTGTATCTTCTGCTTTGTTAAAATTGGGGTTATTTGAATAGATGAATCAGGAAAACTTTTTGAAATATAGAAGATTAATAGGATTATCCTTTAACTCACAGATAGTCAAGAATGTTCACTTAAATGGGTCAATTTTATTTTTTGAATAACTGTGATATTTGGACAAACTGATTTCTATGACTAATGTTCTTGACAGCATAAAAGCATATCCATTTTAAAAAGGTGAAGGAATGTAAGAAAATCCTGAGCCTAAGCTTTCACAGAGCCAAGTGCTACTAAAGTACTGAGCTCAGCAGGTCAGAAGCCAATTAATTAGAAGAAAGATTGATGTTATTAAAAGACATGTAAATAATCAGGCAATGGTCCTGCTGATACTTGAGCATCTATACATAGTGGCTTTCATAGGACATTTGCTCTAATAAAGAGTAGGGTTAGAAGAAACAATATCTACCACAAAACAGTAGTAAATAACATGCAAAGAGTACAATGGAAACGTATTCCTTTTTTCATTTATTTCTTACCATTGATTATTAATATTTGAATTTTTAATAAGAGAGAATGTCTTTGTATATGAACTGGATTGCATACTGCACAGATTGCAAAATTGAAGCTCTCAATCAGATAAAAGAAAATCCTTGGAATTATAGGATTGTGGCAGAATTGGTTTGGGATCCGTAATTGAGGACACTTTCAACAGACCTAATAGAGTACATTGCCTGCATATACCTGCTATAAATCACCTATTTATATTCAGAAGTTAGCTCAAATGGATCTTATATATTATTCAGTTTTTGTAGACCAGTAATGTTGCAGACTAACTTGGAATAAACACGGTGACGGGAAAGGCATTAGAAAGAAAGCTTTCTGGAAGAGAAGTTAAGGGAGATATGACAGAATGCTTATTTCCCAAGTGTTTGATGTCAAAATCAAAATAAAAATGCAAATATTACCTGGAAAGATATTCAAAGGGTAGAATAGCAATTTTTGGTGAACAGTGGGTAATAGAAGATAATGTTAATACATAGTCTATGTGACTGGACTGCTTCAATTGGGTAAATGTCATTGTCAATAACAACCTTCAATTTTGTGACAGAAAAATAAAGTTGAAGCTTTACAGCTGCTCTTCTAAAAGGGTGTTTGACCTCTAGACACGTTCATTGAGATGGATAATTTTGGGATCTGGTTAATTTTGGTGTGCAATTTTATTTTTTGTAATCTTTCAATAATACATTTTAAAATAACACAAATAATCGGTTATGTACATGCACACTATGTTACGGACATAAGGATTAGTGTGCCAATGAGTTCCAGCAAGAAATATGTAGATAAATAAATAATTGTGATTATGAGAGATATGTTGACAGACATATGGATGCGATAGTCTCTAGAGCCTTTCCAACAAAAAAGTCTAGTGAAAGAGCTCTAGAAAACAAACAGAACACTGCTAAACTGTTGACGGGTTCTGTAATAAATGGTCTCCTTCTTTATCTCATGCTTAGTGAGAAGAGCAGCTTGTTGTTAGCATCATTTTTGTTTTGTGTGAATGACAGGTTATATTATATAGATATCAAATGGAAATTCCTAGAAGGCAGAAAATCAGGTTAAAATAATAATGTAATTTGGAAAACAAGACTCTGAGATGAGAGCATAAAAGAGGCCTGTGAAAGCATACTGAGAAAGAGACTAAAGGAAGAAAATAGTTAAAATGGCTGCAAAGAAGGAATTTCATTCTATAGATATAAATACATTGGTAAGAGAGGAGGGAGGTTCTGATTTTGTCAACATTCCTAGATAAAATCTTGTAGAGACATAAGATGTAGTCTAATAGCAAAATCAGAAACTTGGACTTTTACATTCTGAATAATAGTTTGAGCATTTTGTTGGTTTATTATGTAAACTATAAAATGATATTATACATTTTCAATTTCAGTAACATAATCTGCCTTTTATGCAGACGCTAAAGAGCTTAAGAGCTGACCAAGTTAATTCTAACTGCTGTGTGCAGGCCCACAGGGGCATGTCAGCCAACTGTCGCAATCAAAGCAGTTTACAGCTTTGAAGAACGCTTTCCCCGTGCTGTCGCTTTCTCCTTTTGAGGCTTTGGTCAGGACGGGAAAGGGATAAACAGCCCAATATTGTACTGAGGCATTCATTTCAGTTCCAGCTGGAATGAAGTGTAAGGATGACTGAAGTGGAAGGGATATTCTACAAACACTGGCAAGCTTTCACAAAGGGTACGAACTTAGATGAAGTCTGTCCCACTATTCCAAGTGGTGTTAGCTAAGTACATTCTTAACTGATAGCCTAACAGTTTTGCAGAATACATGCACTTAAAAGTTTTCATAACAAAATTTTATTGACTATTTTGATTGTTTAAATGATAAGACATTTAATGATAAGATAATACATATGTTTCAATTTACATATGTATTGGCTAGTAGCCAATTCAGAGTGATTAGGAGATCTACTCTTTCGATAAAGTGAGTACAGTTTTTTTTAGATGAATGAAAACAGAATACACTTTGAGATAAAAGAACAGTGTGATGGCCAAGTAACTGAGTGCCTCAAATTTTAAAGACATTACTATTATTTATATATTCTTATGTGTGTGATTCTGTTTCTGAATATGGGAACATGAGTGTAGGTTCCCCTGAGAGGCCAGAAGTGTTGGATTTTCCAGAATTACACTTACTAACAACTTTAATTTTGTTCTTTTTATTTAATTTCTTTGCTTTTATTTTTTAAAAACAATGAAAAAAACTTTTTTCATCTTACATACCAACCCCAGTTCCCACTCCCTCCCTTCTTCCCAGTGTCTCCACCTACCCACTCCTACCTCACTGTACCTCATCCACTCCTCAGAGAGTGTAAGGCACATTTCTTTGAGAAGGTTCAAGAACAGCCCCCCCCCCCGACAATATCTAAGTTAAGCAAGGTAACCATCCAAAGAGAATAGGTTCCAAAAAGCCAGCACATGCAGTATGGATAAATCCTAGTACAGTTGCCAGCGACCCGACAGTCGGCCCTAGCCATACAACTGTTATTCACATTCAGAGGAACTAGTTTGGGCCTATGCTGGTTCCATCCCTGACGGACTGGAGTTGGTGAGCTCCCATTAGCTCAGGTAAACTGTTTTAGTGTGTGTACCCATCATGGTCTTGATTTCTTTGGTCATGTTCTCACTCCTTCGTCTCTTCAACTGGACTTTGGGAGCTCAATCAATGGCTAAGATAAAAAAAAACACCAGTGGTAGTGTATGCTGGAGAGGATGTGAAATAAAGGGAACACTCCTTAATTGCTGGTGGGAGTGCAAACTTTTACAACCACTTTAAAAATCTATATGGCAGTTTCTCAGAAAATCGGTAATCAACCTAGCTCAGGACCCAGCAATACCACTTTTGGGCATATACCCCAACTAAGCTCAATCATACTACAAGGACATTTGTTCAGCTATGTTCATAGCAGCACTATTTGTAATAGCCAGAACCGGGAAACAACCTAGATGGATAAAGAAGGTGTGGCATAGTTACACATTACCAGAGCCTTTAAACTGCACAGAACTGATGTTGAAAATGAGGTCTTCTGCAAGACTAGCACATGCTCTAATCCACTCAGTCATCTCTCCAGACACTTATTCAGGTTTTTAAAAAATAACTGTACAATTCAAAATTCTATATTCATATCTAGACCGAGTTTATACACTTCACCATTTTGGCTGACATTTTTTATCGTTGAAATATTATCAGAACTAATATTTCTTATAAGTTCCCCTGAGGACAAATGTTAAGATCCTGTATCAGTAAAAAGTAGTCAAGAATTTTCATGTATTTGTGTGTCCCTAAGACTTAGGTAGGATGCCTTTCCAAAACCAGCAGCTTGTGCATTCCATAAGCAAACCAAGTAAGAGATGTTTGATTTGAATGAAAATAGCAACCTCACCAACTCTAAACTCTGTTCTTCAGATAGCTCTGATTGGATACATAACCAATTTGAAATTCCTTTATTAAATTCATTATGTAAATGTTTTAATTGAAGTAGAGTACTACTATTTTCCCCATCTTATTCCTCCCTCCATCTCTTCCCAGCTACCTTCCCTTCAAACCCTCCCTTGTGTCTCCGCTCTCAAAAGGAGAGCCCCTTTTCTTGGATTATTATTTATACATTTGTGAATCAAAACTAACATTTATAACCTCTTAGGGCTTCATAGTACATGCTTTATGAAACTAAGCAAGGTTGCAACACAAAATAAATAAATCTACAAAGTCAATGTTCTTCTCATGTCTATGACATTTCCACATTCTTTTACCACAGAGCTAATGTCTGAATTTTCATTTTCCCTTCACATAAATATTACTTCATATATGTTGGATTCTGTAACAGCCATTGATAAAACAGCTGTAACCAATACTGCTATTGTTAAAATGTATCATCTGACCAGGCAGTGTTGGTTCACGCCTTTAATCCCAGCACTTAGGAGGCAAAGGTAGGTGGGTATTTTGAGGTTGAGGCCAGTCTGGTCTGCAGGGCAAGTTCCAGGACTGGCTCCATAGCTACTGGGAAACCTGTTCCTGAAAAACAAAATAACAAGAACAAAAAAATTGAAATTTTTCTTCTGATACATCTTCATCTCTTAGTATTAGTACATAATGAGATAAACATATAATTAGTAATCAAATGCAAAATTTAGCACAATAATTGAAGTCTTTATAAAAGTAGTTACTAGATATTTTTTATTTATATATTAAAGATTGGAAAATGTCATTATCAATATCTCATAGCAGTTTCAATCATTACTCATAATGTATTTGTATATTATATATTAGAATATGAATGTCCTTCATCAGAATGTATATCTGTATATGTGATATATATATATCTATTTGTAGTGGCATGTCATTTGTATTTTAATAAATAAATCTTGCTTAAGGATCAGAAAAGTAAAACAGTCATACTAGCCTTACAGCAACGAAACACACCTTAAATCCCAGTAGCCATAATGATATTCACATTTAATCCCAAGAGTCACACTAGCTTGCCATAGAAACCAGGCAATAGTGGTGCATGCCCTTAATTCCAGAACTAGAGAGAGTTATAAAATGGGAGGAGACAGTTCTCAGTCTCAGTCTTATTCTGAGATTACTGGAGTCAGAATAGCCATTGAGGTCGAGGTAAGAGCCCGTGGCTGGGTGCTTTGCTTTTATGATCTTCAGGTTGAACCCCCAATATCTGGCTCTGAGTTTTTATTAATTTTGCTTCACCTATCTATGAATATATATTCTATATATATAGTTGTAGATTTATCCATCGGAGAATGGGATCCACAACTCTGGATTTGATTGCTTGTGGTTTTCTGTAGTGTTCTCCATCTCTTGCAGAGAAGTTTCCTTGATTAAGAGTGAAGATTGTGGATATAAGTACAAAGACCTAGAATGTAGCTAGGGATTATCCTAGTTTAGTAAAGCAGTGATTGTATGTTCTCCAAGATCTGTGATATCACTAGCCCCAGAAGGTTGGGTAGGTTTCCAGTACCAGGCATGTTTTTTTCTCTTGTGTTCCCAGGTCTTAGGCATCTCAATCCTGTATAAAGAACTACAGGCAACCAAGGATTTCAGAGAATGAGAGAAATAATCTTCCCATGGGAAGAACACTCTAATTCCTTTATAATATACTCTGTTATTTAATAACAAATGATCACGAAGGAAAATAAACAACAAAGCTGTATTTAGGAATATATGTCTATATACATATACATGTCTACATTTAAAACCACTAATGAAAAATTAGGCCATGAATTTGAAAGAGAAAAGGGGGGGTTATATTGGAGGGTTTAGAAGGAGAAAAGAGCAGGCATAAGTGTTGTAATTATCTTATAATCTCAAAAATAAAATAAAAATGTCAAAATTATGTTGCGATATTATTTCTACACAAATGGGGCCTTAATTGCTGAAATGTTGTAATTTACTACCCAGACAAGGTATTACACTGATGTGGAGACAAAATACCATCTTTCTTTTTTGTTTTTGAGGCAGGTTTTCTGTTTTTTCTGTAGCTCTGGTGACTGGAACTAGCTCTTTTAGACCAACCTGGCCTCGAACTCACAGAGATTGGCCTGCCTCTGGTTTCCGACTGCTGGGATTAAACACATGCACCACTACTGCCTGGCCCAAATACCATTTTCTAAGCATGTCATGAACATGGCAATTGTGAATTCATAACATCTGTATATACTGAAACTACATTTAAGGAAACTGGGCTTTACACAGCTAAGAAAGGCGAAGGGTCTCATGGGGCCTTTTCGTGTACTGCTGACATATGGAAAACACAGATCCTAAGGAAGTGGGTAATACCCAGTTCTATACCTCTCTGTGCTCCCTCTGGGCATCAATGATTGCTTTCAAACGGAGGCTCACAGAGATGGACCTAATGAAACTCTCTGGGACAATACATGGAACAAAACTAGTGAAGAGGGGAAAGAAAAGGGTGGGGGCGAGTAGGAGAGGAAAGGAAATAAGAGAGGGTAGGAATAAATGCAAAGTATAAAACTATGAAGTAACAAACATTACTAATAAGAAAAGAATATTAGGAAACACGTTTACTAAGCAAAGCATTTGATGATGCTGAAAGCATCTGTTTGCAGGTGACAGGTTGTAATCAGGTTTCAACAGCATCCACAGTCCTGTCAGTTTCTCTCTCGTGTTGAACTTCTCTGCATGGCCAAGCAGCTAGGCGGCTCATTCGTCACAGAACATAAAGGAAACAATTCACCGCTTCTGAAGTGGGAAATTCAAACCTACCAGTCCGTCAGTAATTCTTGCCGTAATTCCATCTTTGCATAATCAAGGGAATTAACTGCCAGTCTGCTCATGCACGTAAGGACAGGAGCATCTTGGCGTCAGTATTCCATGCGTTCCATAAATTTTTATGAGTAGAGTTCGTTCTGAACAGCGAAACACACATCAAGAAAAACAAAACACACACAAAAAAACAACATCCCTTTTACAAAGTGAGCATCAGACTTGGCTTCTTACTGAAAACACTTGATAGCAAGAGACTAGTATTTTGAAGAACAAGTTCTGAGTGAAGGATTTTGTTCCGATGTGAAGAATGATCTAGAGATCTGGATTTTGAAAAAGTAAGCCCTGGCAGATCCACTCTGATGCGCCATAAACTCCCTTCAGCTGCACTATCAACAAAAGCCAAATAGGAAATGAAGGCAGAGGTTAAACACTTGATGTTTCTTGAATGTTTCCGCTACGCGCAGGCTTCTCTGAAAATTCCAGTGTGGATCAAACGAAACTACCATGCATATTTTAAGGCAAACCACTTTCTGTGATTTGTAATTAGATGAGGTATGCAAAATTATGTAAAGTCTTCAGAGAAATCTGTGCTAACTGACGGCACGCTGCCATGCTGCCACCGGTTTCTCAGAAATGATGTACAACCCATTTCTTTCTTAATCTCAGCTAAACATGCCATGTCTAGCCTGTCCGCATGACTATAGGACATAGAAAGTTGTCCTATCAATAGTAACATTGTGCTGCACAAAATTAAATAGAATCACCTAGAATAAAAGCACTGCGTTTTAAAATTATAAGTTTTAAATAATCTAGCTTTGACTAAGAATAGTTGTAATACAGGCACACTTTTTACTTTTAAACACTTTTGAGTGACGTGTTAACTGCATTGATTTGAGACTATATTGTGATAATTCCCATATTTTATATATAAGTAGTAATGAATACATTCCAGTAACTAGCATTTCTCTCTCTTCAAACATTTATTATTTATTTTTAAACCTTCAAACTTGACTGAAATAATTATTTTGAAATATATAATACATACCAGTACCTACCCTTTATACTTTAGAGTAAAGCTATAATGTTCTCAGTTCATAATTTTACTTTTTAGGTAAGCATCTTCTGGGACAAAATAGAATTTAATCACTTGATCCCTGACTAACACATCACCATTTTTTTTCCTTAACATTCCTCATGACTTGCAAGAGACATTCAATTGCTAGGACCATAAAGTGCAGTTATGTGAAGAAGAGTAGTCTATCAAAAAATGATATGATCTGTAAGAAATCATGTTCAAGTATGCCCTAAAGGATGAATGATAACAACACGTGGTTCTGATACTCATGTATCTCAGTCCCAACCCTTCATTTGGGCTTTCCTAAGAGTATTCAACTAAGAACAAGAAAGAGGTTGGTTAGGGATTCTGTATGATCATGACAGAAATATATGATGATAAATGAGTCCAAATCAAGCTCTTAGGACTGTAGAGATGGTTCTTTCAGTAAAGTGTTTATAACATATGATCTCTATAAGTCTAGTAAAAAGCTTGACATAGCAACTTATAAATGTAATTCAAATGCTGGGGGCAGGCATGGAGACAGGATGCCAGGAGTTTGTTGAGCGGCCAGTCTAATAAAATGGAAGAGTTCTAGATTCAGTGAGAGACACCCTCTCAAAAAGGAAGGTTGAGAGGTAATACAAAGCACTCAGTGTCCCTTTCTCCCACAGGTGCACACCCATGAGAGTACATAAACATAGGTATGAACATGTACTCGCAAGAAAGAAAAAGAACAAATACATCTCCTTGAAGGGCAGTGGGAAAGGGACTTCACTGTTTGAAGAAGATTTGCCATCTCTGAGAGAAAAGTTCCTGTGACCTCCACCAATCTCCACTTGTCAAAATACTAGACTATATAAGATGTAAAGGAATTGTAACCATGTAAATGGCTGCTTAAATCACTGTCTTTACCAATGGCAGGATGATAGGTGTACTTTAAACTCTTGATGATCAGCAGTTTAGTATTTGATTCTATTAAATTGGTAGTATGGATACTTTATTTTGACAACCCTAAGATTAGTTGTGGGAAAGTACAGTACAGAAGATATCTGGACCTTCTTATTTATTCAAAAGGAGCATTGTTCTGGGCTGTTTATAGTCAGTGCAATTCCCACGGGTTTAGAGTTTGGTAATTGAAGATGTGAAATAAGTGTCATCACAGGCCTTACAGTATTTATACTGTTAGACTCTTGTGATTTCCACTCAAACATAAGATCAGGTAACCAGAAAAAAAAAACTCACTGCTTTGAAACTGACGAGCTATTTATCAAGGAAATACTGTTGAGTCAAATTTTTCTGTTGAAATAGTAGAACAGGCCACTCAGATCCAACACTTTGACAAGCCTAGTCTAATTTGGACTCTTCCATTCTTTATCTTGTAAAAACTCTATAGATCTACTTACCACTAAAAAAATAACTCTGAATTTGAGAACAGAAAATAAGTTATTCTAAGATGAAGGAGGATGTTTTATATAGATGTATTTCAGTCTGCCTTCTAAATCCAGGCAACTACTAATATGAAATTGGGATTTGAATATAAAATACACTGCAACTATTATCCAGACTGCTCTGCCACAAAATCCAGTAAGGTTTTATAAACTATTCCCTTATTAACTTGTTCACCCATTTAGTCAACACATATTCATTGATTGCCTACTGTGAGCCAGACACTATTCTATTTGCTGAGAATTTAATACCAGGGATCATAAGCAAGCTCCCCATAAGAACAGAATTTATAACCTTATAACTGTAGATGGAAACAAGAAAAGAAACACGAAAATTCTTACAGACTAGTGATAAAAGCTATCAAACATATAAAGAGGGTGATAAATCAAGAGTAATTGAAGTAACATTTACAAAGATGCCTGAAGTGTGAGTACTTATTGCCTCATGAGCAGGCTAATTTATTCAGAAGTCTTAGCTAGAAAAAGCAAAGGATTTTAAGTGTGACTTATTGGTCACAGTCTAACTTTTTGAGAAATTAGGAGGCAAAATGCTTTGCTGTGCTGTTGCTTGAAGCAATATGTCTATTTTTCTAAATGATTTGATTATAATTGTGTATTTATTTGTAACTATTGTGCTAGAGTTTATATATATAACATATACAGGTATATATAATTTTTCTTGATTGTGAGACTAGGTATCATTTTATTGTGCAATTTACTCTGGATCTACATCTTGAATAAGGCAAATACTCTAGAATCCAATTTATCTTTAATTAATCAAATTCTTACTGTCTGCCACTTAGGTCTCTTAAATTCAAGAAACTGTGATTAAAATAAACTCTAAAAGATAAGAAAATATAACATACATCAAATATACAAGAGGCTCTAGGAAGAGGCTGGTTAGAACTCCATAGCCAATTGTCTGCTCATCCTCTTGATTCTGGTAACTGTATTTCATACATAATAAATGTTTTTTCATATTTAATAAACGAAGAGAGAAAATAGTTTTCTTAAGCTGAAAGAAAACTATTGTCCTTTTTTCTTTTTCCTGTAACCTACAGATTAATAAAAATAAAATATCGCTGATGCTGAGATGCTTAAAATAATGATAAAAAATTGTAGAATTATAATGTAATAATTTTGATGTTGAGATGCCTAAACCAATTTTATTAAATTATAGGGTTTTAGTGATAAGTTTAATCATAATTTTTCAACAATTTCTCCATTGTAACCATGTGACATTTGTTTTAATGCTTTCTTGCTCCATTTTTTGTTTTTTTATAACAAGATCATTGATGCTAAATAATATGTCAAGAAAAGAGCTTCATTTACCATGATTATGGTAAATGATAGTATAAAGAACATGGTGCCAGAATCTTAGTAAGGGTATTTTATTGAGTAGTTCTACACCAGAAAACTAACAAAAGAACTGTCTTCTTTGTAAATGCTAAGAATGCATAATAGACTTGGTTTATAGCTAGTTGTTTCTGAGAACTATACACTCTCAGCAGAGCTGACCCCTCTCCCTTGAAATAGCATTGACATATTTGTTAAAATAGAGCTCTTCATGCCTAATTTCATTCTGCACAAGTTACAAATATAGAACTTTTTTAAAATCTCAAATCATACACACACACCACCACCACCATCAGCATCACCACCATGACCACCATCACCACCTTCACCACCACCACTACATTTCTCCACTATTTTTGTCTGTAAATATAAATATGGCATTAGGGACCTTCTTTCTTTTTTGTTTTTCAGTAATATCTAAGAATGTAAGCTGGCAATAGGAACTTTCAGGTCAAATGCAATATTTGGGATTATTATCAACTTCTAGAGCCTTTCATGACTTTCTACCATCTTTAATTACTAGGTTTCAGCTTCTAGTAACAAATATTTATCAACTAATCAAATATAGCATAAATGATGTATTATAGTAATTTTGTACTACATGTATAGTAATTTTGGATTATTGTAACTTTGGGTTTTATGAGAGTTTCACACATTATGGGATGCTTCTCACAACACATGGTTCTGAAGCACTTGGTTATTGTAAATTACAGATAGACCATTAATATGTAATTTTGAAAGTATGTTTGTTTCAAAATGTATTGTCTCATTTATATATATTCTGGCTGTTTCAGTTGATACATTAAATTATGTGTTTGATTTTATAATAATTTGCTGAGGCCTGAGTTACTTAGATAAGTTCAAATTTTACAAGCAGATGATTCAATTGTCTGCCATCTTTTTGAGGAAGGTTGTTGTCCCCTCTGTTGAGTGTCTCTAGTTTTTCTCTTGTTAATGCTATCTCTTCAGTACAGCTGTTTTTATACTTTCCCTTGTTCTCTCATTGTGTTTTGTTAACATTTTTTGGTGAGAGTTAATTGCCTTGCTAATTACATTTCAAGGCCTCCAGCTCTTATGACAGTAACCAGGTCCTGGTGTTAATAATAAGTAGCTTAGAGTACTTAATGTGCAACTTCCAAGACAGCACATTTAAATAGAACATTGTTCGGATGCTTTTATTAATACAGAGATGCTAACGGTTTTTACATTTTCTTGAATCTTTGTGAAATTTGGATTCATTAAAAGCTACCCCACTGAGCCAGCACAGCTGTATGCATCAAGAATATCTTGAAATTCTTTATTGGAGAATTTATTATTTTGTTTGTTTTTAGAAGCCATCCTCATGCTTTTCTGCCAGTGAGTGATAATGATCTATGAGTTAATACAGCGAGTACTGGAATTATTTTCTTTAGCACACTACGTTGATTAAGACAATATGTTGTAAAGATTGAAAGCTCTCCTGTAATCATTCTGCTTCTGGGGAGATAAGGCGCTTGCAGTGTAGCCTACAGAGCTGTCTCTGTGAACTCTAATGATTAGTGTGGAGCTTAAAAAGCATCTACCCATGGAATAGAAATGAACTAGTGTCTCAGATCCCTCATTTACTTAGAATAGGTTAGCTTTTACTTGCTTTTATGGTAACTCATTCAGCAATTGTGTTGATTATTTTAAAACTTTGATCCATTATTTTACTTATTCAGTTACTCTTGATCCATTAAGCAACGTTGTCAGCAACAGTTACATGGATCTTATGCCCTACTGGAGAGTTTCATGGTGGCAGAATTTAGCGAAATAAGCTTTCTGTAAGTTTTCATAGTGGAACAAATGAACTGATTTTTTTGTTTGAAAAAGTGATTGAATCAATGGAGACAAAATGATCAACTTAACACGGAAGGGAAGGACCTTCTATGGTAAGAAGGTGTGGTTTCTACATAAATAGCCACAGATCCAGGGCATCCTGGGACCACTGTAGAAACTCAGTGAGGTAGGAACAGAGAGTACGTGCATAAAAGGGATTGATGAGATGGTGTAAGATCAGTGAGACTGGGAAAGAACTAAGCCTTGAACTTTATGACACATTCTTTATCTACTAATGAGTGATCAGTAATGACAGTTACAAAAGCAGAGGGGATATAATTGGTTTTACATTTTGAAAAAAAAATCATTCTAGTTTTTAATGAAATAAATTAATCAAAATCTAATCTTTTATAAATCATTAATTTGCACACATTTGGCTGTATTTCATTTTTCTATTATTCTCTTTTCAGAAATTCAAACATAAATGTTTCATTCTAAATTTGTTTTTTTAAAAAAAACTGTTGTGACTTGCCATTTGAGTAGAGTTTCCTTTTCGAGCAACAAACGTCACATATTTTCATCTTCAGAGTATGAAGCTTGACTCAAACACGAAGAACCACATGTACTTTTCTGAGGACGGAACTGGCTTTACATGATGCTGCTTTGACATTTGATAACTGATACTTCTTTTCTCTTTTGGCTGTTACTAATATTTGAAACATTTTGCAGATTTTTCTCTTTGTAATAACATCCTGTCCTTCCACTAGTTTCAGTACTGAGATCTGCATATGTGACTCCTACTGAAGACAGTGTCAGTCTGGGAACAACTCCAAGAACATCCATAGCAGAGTATGTTGTGGGTTGTTGAGTCAACTCCACACAGTCTTTGAACATGGTCGAATTAGACTGTTCTTGAAATTTACTGTCTGAAAACACCAATATGCCTAAAACTTTACTGAAAATAATGGTATACTTTTCTATTCCCCACAAATAAGATGTTAAGAGGTATATTCTTAATCTTTTTCTCCATATTACATCTTCATCCATTTTGAATTTTTATTAACAAGCATATCTTAAGATAAGTCAGTAAATGCTTTTTTTTTAAATCCTATTTAATATTTATTACCTGTCTGAGGCTTAAGCAGCTGTCAAAATCCATGTAAACTATATTTTCAGGCTCTGAAGATGACTGACGAATTCTTCATGTTCTCCATTCTACCTGTATTTTTATCAATAATCGTATAAAACCGAACACTGCTTTACTGAGGAGACTTCGACTTTTTGAGATATATTTCTTTTATTTTAAAAGAATTGTGTTTTTTCCTCATTCAAGCCCAGAGTGATCAGTACATTTGAACTCCCAGTGTGCTTTAACTAAGGGGATAGATGTAGAGTAGCATGGAGTTTATAAGGTCAATAATAGGAAAAATATGGAATTATATTTGTTGAAATAAGTCTGTGCATTAAAAATTAATACATCATTAATAGATATCATTTATTATTGGATAGTATATATAGTGATCATACATCTAGGTAGATGAATGATTTCTAGGTAGTAAAACAGAAAGAACAATTGACAATTTAAAACATTTCTCCTGTGTGTTCTGGCATATAAAAGCACACTACACTTAAGAAATAGATATGTTTCCTATTTTATTTCCATCAAATATTAATTTTTACATTAATATTCAGCCAAGAGTATTAAAATACCATTTTCTAGTTTGTGTGATTTTTTAGAAGTATGTTTTACAGTAAGCTACTTTAATAAAATCAGTACTGAACCATTTTCTCAATCTGAAAGCAATGAAAAGTCAGTTATTTTAACAGATAACTCATACATAATGAGCATTTGGAATAGGAAAATGAACTAAGTTAAAAATCTCTTTAGTCTTACAGATCTTTTTCATACATTCTCCTGTCATCTTCCAGCTTTGCTCCTTAGAGAAATGCTTTTCCATGTTAAAATTATTGAAACTGCTCCTCTTTCCACATTACAGGATGATAAACTAAATATCAGAAAGTAATTTTCCTTTATACCGCAGTATAATTTTCTAGGTACCATACTTGTCACTCTGATTTGAGTAAACTTAGCTGGAATCCAGGCATGGGCAAAGCAGAATGAATGGAAACAATCTCACTGTCAAGAGGCATGTCTTTAACTTGAATCTGGCACCAAAAAACCACCTAGGATAAGGATTCCCCCAAAGTTATCGCATTTTTACTTACTAGTGTTGGAAAATGTGGGAGGGTTGTGTTAAAGCTATGCATAAAAATTGAGGAAGAAGTAAAGAAAAACATTGACTGTTCTTGCAAATTTTGGACACAGTTAGGTTTTTAATAGATTTAAAACCCTATAGGCAAAGACTATTTGGATAAAACCCCTTAATCTACAAAACAGTGTAGGCTCTGTCACTGTTTCTGAGATAAATTTATCAGTCTCTTTGATTATTTTGATAGTAAGAAGAAGAGAGCCAAAAGTATATTTTTTACTATCATCTGATTCTGATACACACACAGACACACAGACATAGACACACTCATGCTACACACACATATAAATAAACATATAAAACATACAAATGTACATGAAACATGCTCACACACATACACAAATTAATAAGCTCTTTCAAAATGATATAGATTCTCATATCATGTTATATTTTAAAACATCTTTTTTATAAATTTTATAACAAAGTTATGTCAAAAACCAATAATATATTGTGTTGTATAGATAAAATGATACAACAAGAAGCAGAAAGAAATGTGTTTGTTGTGCAATAAAATTTCTTATTATTAAAAAAGTAAATATTGAATTTTTGGACTAAGTGCATTTGATACCTATCCTCCTCAAGTGATTTAGAGTATTCTCTCTCTCTCTCTCTGTCTCTCTCTCTCTCTCTCTCTCTCACACACACACACACACACACACATCTTCTCACATACGTATATAAGTTTATATATAAAGATGTGTGAATGTTGAGAATAAAAAAGCATAGTAAAACTAACCAAAAAGTTAACACTATTGTAACTGGTTGAATTGTAGTATGATCTTTTGTATTATTCATGCAGCATTAATCTTTTTTGACACACTATATAAATTATATAAAAACTACAAACATTGGAAATGTACTTCTAGGTAGTCTATATTTCAAGGCAGAAATTATACTTAAAATTTCAAAATTATCTTAAACAAGTAAGAGTAGAGACAGTATTTATATAATGTAGTATGAGACGTGCAACGCACAAATGGGATGTTAGAGCTGAAAGGGAAAATGTACACGTCATGCCTCTATACCTATTCCAGAAGCTATCTTCATTGATAAGCACTTGCAAATGAAAACGTAGTTTCTTCCAAGGGAGTCAAACTATTCTTAAGGGAAGGGTTGCACACCCAGCAGGAGAAGGAGAACGAAAAAGACACCCAAAGGCATCTTTGGATATTCCTTGTCTCATAATGTGTCAGGGCTTTTTCTTTCAACCTTTCTTTTGTTAACAAAAAATGTTTGCATATTTTTATTTTATTTGTTTTTACCCTTCGGGTTCTTTGTACATATAATGGCTTCTATATTATTATTTTGCTTGCTTGCTTGTTTGTTTGTTTGTATTTGGGATTCTTGAGTGTAGGAACAAGTAGGTCTCTATAAATTTCTGTTTCTTCTGCTTTTTCTTGTGTGCCTTCCTGCTGTTTGCTTCTTCGTTTGCTTCTATTGTTCTATTCCATTTTTTGTTTTATATTATTGTATTTTATCTTATTATTATTCCTTAGATGCCTAATGTTTTCTAATGAGAGATGAGGGATGGCAGTGAGAGGAGCAGAAGTGGATTTGGATGAGAAGGGGAGCAGAGAAGAAACATGAGAAGAGGGAGGGGAAACCATAATCAGGAAATATTTCATTGAAAAGTCCATTTTAATAAAAGAAACATTTCTCATACTTTCTTTTAAAAAGTAGATATTATACACAAGAAAATTAAAGCTCAAGGTTGTATGGTTAATTATACTCTGCAGCAAAAATGTAAATTCTTCTTGGTATGATTTCAATGTTTCAGCCTTGCCTAGATGAATTTTTATTATGCTGATTGTACATGTATATTACTTCATAAAAAATTTCAGATCATTGTCACTGGTATCTTGAAAATATTTGACTGCTAGCAATAGGTCTTTTCACAAGGTTTTAAAGGAACTTTCAAAATGTCTCAGAAAAAAAAAACAAAGTTACAAAGCTTAAGGGAAGCATGGTGATAGTTGCTCTTAAAATGAAAGAGACTTAATTATCCTAAATTGTGATTAACAGTAGTAATGCAAAAGCTGTTTAAATTCCAATAATGCTTATTTAAAGAGATGTGGAAAACAGCAAGTTTCACTAAAGGAACACTGTTACAAAATTGCAGTATTCTTTAATGTATCACAAAATGGCATTTTCAGGTTTAATACTGATTAAGAAATTCAGACAATTAAAAAGGGTTGTGAAGATTAATATTTCATTTGAAAGATATACATTATGGTTGATGGTAGTATTGTTCAAGGGGATGGAGAAAAGGTTAAAATTATACACACACACACACACACACACATATATATATATATAGTATTGCTATTAAAATTCTGGATGGTATTTGTGTATATTTATGTGCTAATACTATTTATGACACTGTTTTTTTATGAGATGTGTCATATCTAGACGAGGACACAGCAAAGTAGGTAAAGTACTTACACAAAGCGCATCCCTGTGATCCCCACACAAAAGCCACACAAGGTTTCTTACATTTGTCACCCTAATGCTGGGGAGACAGAGACAGGCAATTGGGGCTACATAGCCAGCCTTCCTCCTGTGCTACAGAGCTCAATGAGAGAGTATCTCAAAAAACAAGGTGTCTTGTCTGCTGAATAGCTCTTGACCTTGTACTCTAATCTACACACACACACACACAACTCACACACTAGTCAATCTTATGGGGAGATCAGGGAATCAGCTAATTATTGTACTTGCAATACATATGTCACTTATTCCCGTATATTCAAAACTTGAATATAAAGTTAAATATTAAAGTCAGATCTTTGTGATTTGTGGAAATGAGAGGTCAAGTTTGACCTCTCAGGTGGCATTCATTTCGTGGGAGCTGCTTAATATACTGGCTACATTCCTCTGTGTTTTGTTAGCTCTGTGACACTGAAACCAGCCTATAAATTCAGCAGCGACTGACTGAGGCTCATTGGCTCACAGGCATGTGGAGCTATTTCCTGAGAAGTGCATCAAGGAGTAGACGGGGTGCATCTGGTTTGAAGTCTTTTAATTAACTAATTTATTTTTTAAAAACACTGAACTAAACAATTAAAAGAACATTTTCATAATTTCTAATTAATGGCCATTTCACTATTACTGAGAAAATATAGTATCAATTTTAGTAACCAGCATTTGAATACTAACACTGCTATGCTAAAAAACAAAAGAAATTTATTGGGTGAGTAATTAAAAATTCCTAACGACTTACAGCTATATCCGTAAATCAGTGTCTCGTTTAATCCACATTAGAGAAAGTTCTTCTTGCAGGATTTGGGAAATAACAACGATACACAGAGCTGTAGGTGTGGGGGAAGTGAGATACTGTAGAGCACTCAGCCGACATGGCCTGTCTTCATGACCCTGCTTTCAAAACTCAGTATTCTGTGCAAAAGAAGAGGAGGCAAGATTGTTAAGAACTGGAAGGGATGGATGATGTCATGCAAATACAGCTGAAGTAATGCAATATGAATTCACAGAGACTGTGGCAGCAAGCACAAGACCTGCAAAGGTTCAAATTGCGGAGGCCTAAAAATGCAGGCCCATTTCTACCTTGTCTGATGGCCAGAGAGTTTGTAGACTAATAGGCTTCATTGTACCTTTTAACTCACAAGGTGGTTGTCTGGCTGTTTTGAAGTTAAGATAGCTCAGTGCCATCCTGACAGAGGGTCAGGGTATGCGGATGTGCTTCTTCTCCTTTCCTTTGTAAATATGAGGTTACCTAGGGAAGGGTGGTCTTCAGTATATGTGACCTAGAGTACGTGACTTGGGACACCTTGCTACCTAGACAAAAGAATGCTAATGATTGGATGTCACAGAGTTGACTGTGTGAGTAATCCCTAAAATTTCCTCCCAGTACTGTCTTATGGTTTCTGTCTTGTTATTCTATGCGTATTCATGTCCTTTACTCATATTTCCTTAATTCTCATGCTCTTACCCTTATAGCCGATCCTCAACATATGGCATCCAATGTGGGGGCTGACCAGTGAATATCAAATTGTTTAAAAGGGTAGCAAGGTATACAAGGGACAAAGCAAAAAACCCCACATAAAAATTGCACCAAAGGTGGAGAGGTAAATAGTGTGCACTCAGAATTAGATAGTAGATAATAAAAAAAGGAAAGAGAAAGGTGAGGAAAAAAATCGAGTGTAAAACTATAAATATTTGTAGATATAAGACAAGAAAATAATATCTAATTATCTGTGCAGTTGCTTAAGTATATTTTAATAGATAACAAACTAAAATAAAACAAAGACAAAGACAAAAGTATTTAGAGTTTATAAATATTATATTTCCACCTTTGTGCTGATGGTATATCTGCTGTCATGTTCAGGCTGCTTTGGGTCTCAGGGAGACAAAAATGAGACCCTTACATTTCCTTGCAAGTGGTGATGCTTTTTTCACCAAACCGCAACCTCTATCGCTGCTAAACTGGTAAAAAATAATAAAATATTAACATTTATCTTAGCAATAGCCTAGGTTACTGCTGAGATTGTGACAATCCACACACATGCACTGTCGCCAGCTAAGTCTAACCCATGCTGTGCAATGGAACCAAAAAAGACAAAAAACAACATAATAAAGACCAAAAAAAAAAAGATTTAAAGGGCTATGTATACCTCCCACAATCAACACCCAAAGCCAGTCAATAAAAATGCCTGAAGGCTATTTGGCCATGAGCCAAAAAAAGAAAAACCCTATATAAATAATTCTATGGTGTTTAACAAAGGAGAAGAACCAAATATTCTCCTAATTTTATAATTACAAAGTTTAAAATAAAAACCAGACAGAGTCCCACCACTGAGAGAGGGAGGTGGACATAGACTTCTCACCCCTTCCCAAGAAGGGATATGTAAAAGTGGTACACTGTCAAAAGGAAAATTATTTTTTCTTCAATAGAGTCTCGTTGGGTGTCTCAACTACACTCTGGGGCATGTCTCTTGTCTAGAAGTAGTTGGACTCTTGTTTTCTTCACATTACATTAGTTTTTATTTTATTAGCTTCCTATGTTTTTATATTTTTCTTATTGACAAAAGTAATTTTGCTCACACATACATGTACATACAAACACACAGTTTCTAGTATCAATTTCTAGTAGAGTTTAAACTGTTAATGTATTTTTTTTCTCTGGAACCTGTTATTTAGTCCTGGAATAACCATGCATTACATGGACCTGAATGGTATGGAAAGGAGGGGGAATATAAGTAGGGGAGGAAAATAAACTTGCTTTTCTTCAAGTAGATACTCTACTTTAGAAACAGACTTACTTAAACTTTTTTTTTGAATATTTGCCACTTTAATGTTAAACTTACAGAACCAAAGTTCCAGCGTAGTACAGGTAGGGAGGAAAAAAGGGAGATAGCCGCCTCTCCTTGCACCATTTATTGGCAGGCATTCCCCTGAGGCAAACCCCGCCCTCTAAAGGGGGCTGTCTTAACCCTACATCTCCCCCTTTTGTCTAAATAAGACACAACTAAACCAAATATAACTATAAACAATAATAACAAATGATAAATATAACAAACAATATTGAGAGCAAAAGTTTTGCTAAAGAGTAACGCTATGGACTTTCTAGACATCTGAAGCCATGCTTTTGTTCAACTGTACAAAGCTCTGATCACATTGCAGGATGTCTATCATATTATAGTATCTCATTTCTCAGATCTCTAACTTGGTTTATACAATCTTTTTTTTTTTTCCACCAAAAAGTCTGCCACCAAAGAAAGCTTAAATCATGTAAGGCTGAGTTCATTGCTCCTCCTGGATCTATTAAAGCCTGAAAAGGCTCTGAACTGCTCCAATCCTCAATCATCGCTTTCTGGTTTTCCTTTACAGTTCACATACTCTATATGTGTTTCACAGCCACTGCATGATATGCTATTTCTTAATGGTTTGTTGATTTTTCATATAAGTTGTGATCAATTCCCTGAATACATCCAGAGGAATAGTTGGACAGAGATCTAAACTTTCATTTAGTTCACACAGGAAACATAGCAGAACAGACCAGAAAGATTGCGTGTTTTATTATTACATTCAAATAGAACTTATCTGGCTCTTCTCTCAATGCACATTTTCAGCAGCCCACCTTTCACTGAAAATGATGTTATGCCCTCAATTAGTTCTACCCAACTCACTTTGTCAGTCTCTTCCTCTGTAACTTACAGTTGATTTTCTTAAGGTTACATTTCTATGATTTTTATTTGATTTATCCATATTCTCCTATAAGTAGCTACTCCATTCCTTTAATTATTTTCTACTCTTTAAGAGTAGTTTAAATGATTGCACATTTAAGCATCCCACTGCTGTTTGTGATACTTAGGCATGTGTTTAAAAAAATCTCTTCTTCGAGGGGCTTTATGATTGTCTTATTTTTGACTCTTTTATCAGTTCTTGTCTTTCAATGTTTATTTATTAATTGAACTATGGAAAACTTCATATTCATGATTCTGATCACAACACAGTGTGAACAGAATGAGATTCTTCAAATATTGAACAGAGACCAAATATAGCTAAGACTCCCAAAGGATGTTGAGAATAATGAATTCTTGCACACCATTGGGAATGTAAATTAGAGCAGCGGAAATGAAAAACAGTATGGGGGACTTCAGCACCTTTCATTTGCACTCTACAAAAGAATTCATTCTTAGGCTCAGAGTCTTGAAGGGGAAGATATGTAGACAGTAGAGTGATTTTGGAGAACACCAGCTTCACTTGATTAAATTGGTTGTAGGGTTGGCAGTAGAAGGTCAATAAGTGCCAGGCGGTGGTGGCGCACGCCTTTAATCCCAGCACTCGGGAGGCAGAGGCAGGCGGATCTCTGTGAGTTCGAGGCCAGCCTGGTCTACAAGAGCTAGTTCCAGGACAGGCACCAAAAACTACAGAGAAACCCTGTCTCGAAAATAAAAGAAGAAGAAGAAGAAGAAGAAGAAGAAGAAGAAGAAGAAGAAGAAGAAGAAGAAGAAGAAGAAGAAGAAGAAGAAGAAGAAGAAGAAGAAGAAGAAGAAGAAGAAGGTCAATAAATCAGATAAAAACTGAATGGGGTATTATGGATTTAGCTTCATATCAGCATACATTGTTCAACAGAGACATCCATGATCGCTGACAGTTTAACACTTATAACAACCTTATAAGCTATTTGTTGTTGGTGTTTGGCTTTGTTTTTTTTCTAGACAGGCTCTTTCTATATAGCCCTAGCTGTACTGGAATGCTCTTTGTAGACCAGATTGTCCTGAACTCAGAGATCTGCCTCCCTCTTCCTCCTTAGTGCTGGGATTCAAAGAACATGCTACCACTGCAGGCTTAACTTCATAAGTTATATCATTCACGTTGAGTATATCTTTAAAAATCAGGGATGATTATGATTAGTCTAGTTTGTGTTTATCTACTTCACAAATAAATGATGATAATAACAATAAGAATAATAACTTCTGTTTCATTTTATGGATTAACCTTTAAAGTCTTATATTCCATTTACAGAGAAATTAGGAAATTATCTCATTTTTTTCCTTACACTAGGCATAGTGAACAAAATCTCCTTAAACCATTACACTGAATAGCCTAATAAAAATATGATTGACAATTATCCTTGGTAGAAAAGTACTACTCTTAGCTAAGCTTGATTACTTTTTACATAAGCAATTGCTAAATCCAAGACATATTATAATTTTGCTCTATTCTAAATGAGCTACTCATGAATTATTAAAAGAATGGAAAGCACTTAAAGATAAAAATGGTTAAACACTTACCATATTCCAATAGCCACCTTATCCTGGACTGCCTAAGTGAATAGACTTACTGTCACATTTTAATATATTCATTTTCTATTTTCTTTAAGGAAGTAATTTTTAACAGCAGTTGTTGAGTCCAGAAACTGGGACACTTTCTTGAAATTGTTCAATATTGGGGTTCATGGAGAGTATTTCCTTAAAAAAACCCTGGCTGGGTTTGAGAACTATCTATTCCTATAACTAACTCTGAAACAGACTTGAGACCCATTGATTTAGAAGAATGGTACTCAGCCTTCCTATTGCTGAATGCCTTTAAAACAGTTCCACATGTTGTGGTGATCCCAACTATAAAGTTATTTTCTTTGCTACTGTAACTTTGCTACTGTTATGAACCATAATATAAATATCTGATATGCAGGATATCTGATACATGACTCCTGTGAGAGGGTCGTACGATCCCCAAAGAGATAGAGACCCACAGATTAAGACTTGCTGCTCTGTAGCTTTCTTATGTTTTTACTTAGTTTTGTTTTGTTTCACTTAATTCTTTGTTGTGTCACATGCCTGTGATATACTAAAATCATTTTGCTTTGAAGTTTTGATGTATTTCTTCATGCCTTGCTTGCTCTCATTTGGATTTGAGGATGTTTGAAAGGTAGAAATCATATTAACTCCTTATTGGATATTCAGCACTTGCCAATCACTGAACTGGATCACAATTTTTGAGCTTCAAAGGATGTAATGAATGGACGTCTATGACAGCCCATT
Organism: Microtus pennsylvanicus; assembly: GCF_037038515.1. NCBI lineage: Eukaryota > Metazoa > Chordata > Mammalia > Rodentia > Cricetidae > Microtus > Microtus pennsylvanicus. The sequence continues at coordinate 45,081,651 of NC_134593.1, forward strand.
GGTAAAGAGCAATGTCAATGCTGATGCAGTCTTATATACTGCTTCAGAGAAAGGTATCTTTAGGTAGATAAGCACTTGATTTTACTTGTGATGCATTTGATTTTTAACTTACTTAAATTTGTCACACAGAAATCAGGACAACAGCCTTATCATTTACTCTTTATGTAGCATTAAGATTTTGTCATTATTCCGAATCTTTCCTTACTCAGAAAAAGTTAATAGGCATTCAGGTAAATAGCTCACTTTTCCCTCTCAATTAACTGCTATTATTAGAAAAATAATTTCTGAAAGAGACTAGTTGATAAGCTTTATACTCTCGTCTATTCTCAGAATAACTGCAAAGTAATTGAGGATCAACAATCTTTAAAGATGGCTTCCATAAAATAATAATCCTAAACAGAGAACACTCTTTGATGCCTCTCAAAGAATAGCCACAAATGCTTACTCCTGGTATTCTCCAAGTGGAAAAGGACTCTGAGGATCAGAACAGTTAAGAAGTAATGATGACTCTCTTAGTATGAGTGATTGATGAAGGGGTAGCATCAGAACTATAAATCTATCTCCTTATTGCATATTTTGTTTTACTTTTTCAGGAACTGAAAATTTACCTCTTACTGCTGCGTTAGATATGCATACGTCTCAAGACATTAGACGAAAATAATAAATAAAAGGTGAGTCACAGGAAATCAGCATATCTATGGTGTTCTCTGTTATGCTTCCATGCCTTATGAAAAATAATATAAAAATTGAAAAAGGAATCTGAAAGCAATACAATATAATATTCATGTGCACCTAGGGCATGTAGTCTTTGTTTACTGAGGTATGAAGGAAAAAATGAAATACAGATTTTAGGTGATGATATCCCTTACAATATCTTATCAAGAGTAGGTGATCTGTATGACTCACTGGTTGAGCTCCAGGTTGAAGTCAGTAAGATAATTATTAAAAAACAGATGTATTCAATATCAACTCAAAAGTACCATTATTGCAATGTGCTTTTAGAGGTCTGTAAATTGTAGAGTGCCAGAGATAAACTACTTCTTTTTAAAAATGGTATCAACAGGCATTGTTATCTCAAAAACAAAACAAAACAATACATGCGCTTTAAATTCTAGAGCAAAACACAGTACATATGAAGGACCCAAAAGGCTGGTCCTATGAAGAATAGTGGACTCTACACATGAATCTGAATCGTTAGTAGTACACACCATTGAGATCGTTCAGGAAGTAAAGAATTTTATACCAACCCAATCGGGTTGGTATAAAATTCTTCTACTCATTACCTGCAAAGAGTATTTAGCAAATTTAGCTGAAGTTAGCCAAACATTTGCTATACTGATTACTACTTAGATATTCTTTTTTGGAGTTAAATGATTTCCATGCATCTTTCAGTTATAACATATCATGGTCCTAGCTTTTTCTACATAGAAAGAGTAGAGTTTAATGTCAGTAATAACAGGAACAGTCTCTTGGCTCTGATGTCGTGAAAGGTCTTAGACTAATGCCGGAGAGTTGAGAACCATTACTTTCTTTTCGATATGTTCTTAAAGCTCACAGAATTGGAGGAAAACTTCATTAGACTCACAACTGCAAAGTTAAAGAATAAGGACAGATGATTTAAAGATGACCCAATAGATGGTAGTACTTACCTGCGCCTCCAAGGTGTAGTGAGAGAAAGAATGCATGAAGATTACTTTTGCTTCTAGTGGGGTAGATAACCTAGTTCAGAATGATGAATATATAACTGTGATTCAGAAGTAAAACAAATTAGCCTTCAAACTCCCGACAAACCCAAAACAGCTGAATTAAACCACTTTAATTACATGTATCAAGTAAAATTTACCTGGCCCTTCCAATCTTTTTGATACAGAAGTTCAGAGGTAGGGTAGGTAAGAAAGAATAAAGCTATCAGATTGCTCCTTCTCTCAAGCACTGGTCAAAACAAATTCAGTCACAGAAGAAAAGATTTGCCTAATGAAGTTAGAAAATTTGAATATTCTGTGGATGTGGAGGATTTAGTTACTATATTTGATTGCTTCAGAGATTAAAAAGACTAGAGAATTGATTATATGTTTTAAACCACTTAAAGGAGAAAAATGCAGCATTTCTGAGTGAACTGAATAGTGATGAAGAAAGTAATCAAGATTTTTCTTAAAGGGCTACTACTTTATAGTCTGAATTCTTTTATTGTTTTATTTTTGGTTTTTCGAGACAGGGTTTCTCTGTAGCTTTTTGGTGCCTGTCCCAGAACTAGCTCTTGTAGAACAGGCTGGCCTCGAACTCCCCGAGATCCGCCTGCTTCTGCCTCCCAAGTGCTGGGATTAAAGGCATGTGCCACCACCGCCCAGCTCCAAGCAGTGATTTAATTAATACAGTTTCTGTGTGGTTATTTTGGGGCTAAGCTAGCCATGGGACCAGGATGAACAAACAGGCCTACCTCCTACAACATGTTATATGTGTTACACATTAACATATGAATATAGTTTAGGGACTTGTAAATTATAAAATATATGTGGCATTTTCTCAAATTTCAGCGAGGTTCCTTCCTTTATCTTGAGTACTGCTATGAGCCATAGGATCATTCAGTCTCATTGTAAAAGACAGCCCACCAGATCCAGTATGGGAAAGCACAAGTTTCTTATTAGCACTTGGCTCAACCATAAAAAGTACATGATGATCTTGCAGAGTACTAGAGTTTAGGTTTTAGCATCCACAGCTAGTGGCTCATAAACACATGAAATATTATCTCCAGGGGATTCAAAGCACACTTCTAGTGTCTTTGGACACCTTCACATACATAAATATAGATACACACACATATACAGAAATTACTTTTTTAATTAATAATTTTAGTTTGTTTAACAATATATGGAGTACCCAATGTTAATCTAGATTTCAAACTTGCATGAATGTTTTAATTAAAATAGGTTTTAATGATATCTTTATTAAAATTTTGATTCAATGTATTTTGATGATTTCTTCTTTCATCAGCTACTGCCAGATACTTTCTATCTCCCTTCCCACTTGATTTTATGGTCTCTCTATATCTCTAGGTAAAAATGAAAGCAAAATAAAACAAAAAATCCCAAAATTAAAAAAAAAAACAAAAAAAGACAAAAATTTCTAAAACCAAACAAAACAAAATAAAAATACTACAAAATAACCATAAAGTTTGTTTTGGTCAATTTTAACTGGCTTAGTGGATTGCCCTTCATTAAGTATTTTTTTATTTAATCCATTAGTTCTGTGCTCCATATTGTGTCTCACTCTTCTGCTATCCTTGTTTTTCCTTTGTGTTTATTTGAAGTTCAGAATCTTATACCAACGTTGGCAAAGACTCCTAAAACGAAGTCAAAACAAGGATATTGGGAATATATTTTTAAGAACTCCGAAGTTTCTGTTTTATCTTCATTTTCTATCAGGGACAAGTAATTTTTCTTTATCTTTTTCAAGCTATTATTTATGTGTAGAAAATTTACAAAACATCTGGCAGAGATGAAGCCATAAGTTGAAAATACAGTCTACCTAATATATGTGGCCTAGTTTTTGCCCAATAAATGACATATATGAATATGGGGTGCTTCATAAAAACTGCTTCCAATGATGTACCAATAGGCTCACATAGCAGAAGTCAAAAGTAGAATTAAAATAGATATAAACTGTAAAAAATGAAAGATTCTACACATATATCCATGTTTCCATATTATTGAACATCTGTTCCATTGCAGTATATCCCTTTTTACACTATATATGAGAAAATTTATAAAAAGTTATGTCATTCATCCTTTCATAAAAATATTCTAGCAGCATTCTCTATTAATATCATTTAATTTTAGAACTATCTCCTCCTGTCACTCTTCACCACTCCTTTAATGTTTCCATATAGACTTTGATTAAAGATACCTCACTTTGGCTTCATAAATATACAGCTTTAAAATTTTTTTACATCAATATGTGAATGAAAATCTTTTCTTACAAGAGGAAGCACTACAATACAGAATGTTTAGAATTCTACTAGGGAATGCAATTGCTAAGATTTAAAGAGAATGCACACCTTTTTAAAGATTTGTTTTTACTTTTGTGTATGTGAATGTTTGTCATGTTTATGAAAGTTCCCAAGGAGGTCCAAAGGCAGCATCAAATCTTCCTGGTTCTGGAGATACAGGTGACTGTAGCATTCACATGTGGGGACTGGAACCTGAACTCTGGTTCTCTGGAAACTCAGCAAGATAATTTAACCACTGAAATATGTGTCCATACTGAGAACTTATTTCTTTATCACTGATAGTTCCCCGCTGTAGACATGGGAGCTCTTGGAGCTTCCTAATTCAGTCATATCTTATTGTCATCTTCTGCATTATGACATGATTTTCATTTCATGATCATCTTTTATCCTACATATGTGAACTCTGACTGCATGGCTGGAATAATATGTTCCTTTCTATGTGTGATCTATTCTTGTAGTTTTTAGAAAATGTGTTAATATATATCTCACTAAGTTAACAGAAATTTTAAATACAGCTTATAGAAATACCATTGTTAAAGTTGTGGTTGTTTTATTACAGTTTTTAGCTCCTTTTTATCACTTGATTTTGAAAATCTTTTTCTAAGAATTAAACTGATCTGGTAAATTATTCTTCACTGCACAGACATCAGATGCAATTAGAATGGGAGGGGCCAAGGAAAAGTAACTCTTCCTTGGAACTTTAGTGAGTCATGGTCAGGGGAAATGCTTAGGAAAAACAATGAATTAAAATGAGTAAAAGGAACAATTCCCAATTTTGTGAGGAACCACCATAGTGATTTTGTGACTGTACTAGTTTGCCTTATTCTTCTTCCTCCACATCCTCACCATCCTGAGCTGTCACTTGTGATTTTGATGTTAGCAATTCTTTCAGGTGTAAGATTGATGTGGGATTTTCCTCTGTATATTGTGATTACCATTAATGAATAAAGAACTGCTTTGAGACTATAGCAGAACAGGGCAGAGCGAAGCAGAGGTAGGTGGGGAGGACTGGACTGATTGCTGGGAAAAGAAGGGCAAAGTCAGAGAGAGGTCATGTAGCCCCACCAGAGACAGAGGCCGGTTGGAATTTTGCCAGTAAGCCACAGCCACTTGGCAATACATAGATTACTAGCAAAGGGTTAAATTAAAATGTAAGAGTTAGCCAATAAGAAGTTAGAGTGAATGGGTCAAGCAGTTTCTGTGTGGTTGTTTTGGTTCTGAACTGATGGGATGAACAAGCAACCCCCTCCTTGCTTTTAAATTGGCGTTACTGAGTTGCTGGGAACCAACAAGCTGTCTCCTCCTACAAATTGGTGCCCCAATATGGTGGACTAAACCTGTTAAACCTGAGAAAGCTTGAAAAAGAATCCTAGACACAAAAGCACAGAGTTAACCATGGTTTAGTAGCAACATTTTCTTGGGTAGGCTCTGTTTTCTAGAAGCAAGCAGAGGCATAGCTCTTTTAGGAGAGGTTTTCTTGATTTAGTGGTAGTAGAAACAAACCACACCATTTTGAAATGCCGGCTTTCTGGGGCATGCTGCTAGCATGACCTCTGACTCTTGCAAAGTGCTATGGCTTCCTTGGTGGCAACATTGACCAGGAGTGTGCCTAGAGATGGGGCATTGTGTTTGGTGTTGAGCAGCTTACCATGCTAGACTGGGTGGGGCAAGCAGAAATGCCATGTTACTCCTAGCAATAACACAGCTGAAGTTTTAAAGAAGCACTTAAGATTTTAAGAAGCACTCCTGGACAGTAAATAATTATAGATACACAATAGGATAGATTCAGAGAGATATAGAACTCTAAATGGGTTATAGTTTTGGATAAATGTACATAGGCTTGGAAGAGAGAAGAAAAAGAATATAGACAGTTATAAAAAGAAGTAAGTGGTATTTTAAAAAAGGTAAAGTCATAAAAGAGACAGAATAGATAGTAATAGATTAAAAGGAGTTAATAAGCCAAGTAAAGATGGAGAATACACAGAGAGTCTTAATTATATATACTATTGTGTCTTCTTTGAATTTTTTGACTGTGGAGGAGCTAAGTATGGGGAGACATTTCATTGTATGGACTGCTAAGCTAAACCAACATGTATGTTTTAAAGGTTTCTTGACTTCAAAGTTTGAGTCTAAGGATATGTGGCTGTGGAAAAAAGGTTCTTCTTTTGTTTCCACAGAGGATGAGAACCTGTGGATTCCTTCCAGGCTAATGTGATTTGATAGACCATGACCCCTTGAGAGGTCACCATGAACACCCTCAAAAAATTGCTTTACCCAATAAATAGCAGGAAGAAGTTTGGACAAAACTATGCCCATTTTCCCAAATATTGTTTATAATTTTTTTTACGTTTAAAGGGAGATATGCTATAGAGATGGATATTTTGCACTGGTATGAATCTTGGCTTATTGATACAGGTTATAGGTCAATTTTGTTATATGGATATTTATGCTCTTGATTTAGGTATTTTGTCTGTGCATTCATTCAAATGTAATGTATAATTAAGAAACATAAGTAAATAAATAATCATCTCTAATAGTCAAGTGTGTAGTAATGTTAGCTACACTTTCTAGATGTACAGAGATGTATTTCAGATAGATAGGCATTCTTAAAACCTTTCAAAGACTACAGAAGATGGAATCACAGAGTCATTTCATATTGCATTTTCCTGTTGGCAAAGAATGTTGAACATCACTTTCAGTGTTTCTTGACCATTTGAGATTTCTCTGTTGAGAATTCCCTATTTAGATCAGTATCTAATTTTAATTGGAATATTTGGTTTGTTGATGTCTAGTTTCTTGATTTCTTTCTTTATTTTGGATAGTAGCCTTCTGTTAAATGTGGAGGTGATGAAAATCTTTCCCCATTCTGTTGGTTTCCATTTTGTCCTATTGACAGTGTCATTGGCTTTATAGCAGCTTTTCCATTTCATGAAGTTCTATTTACTAACTACAATCTTAGTTTGTGCTCTATTGGTGTTTTGTTCAAGCAGTTGCTTCATGTACCAATGATTCAGACTATATATATCCTAATTTCTCTCTTATCAGGTTCAGTGTATTTATTTTATATTGAGGTTTTTAATCCACTTTGGACCTGAGTTTTGTGCAAGGTGATGAATATAGTTCAACTAGCATTCTTACACATTCTGAAACCCAGTTAGAACAGCACAATTTCTTGAAGATGATTTCTCTTTCTTCATTGTGTATTTCTGTTTTTTTAAAATAGAAAATAAGGTATCCACAGGTGAGTGGAATTGCTTCTAGGTCTTTAATTTGATTTCATTGATCAACTTGTCTACATTTATGGCAATACCATACAGTTTTTATTACTGTAACTGTGTAGTACAACTTGAAATCAGGGATGGTGATACTTCCAGATGTTCTTTTATTGAATAAAGATTGTTTTAACTATCTTGTGTTTTTGTCTGAATAGATAAAGTATTTGAATTACATATTTATATTTTAAAAGTTATTTTAAAGAAAATCTGAGTATTGCTTTATTTAAGGATGAACAAAAAGGACAGATTTTTCATACCATTCTCACTTTGAATTACTGGATTTTAGAAATTTTTTCTATTTAAGTATTGATTATAATATACTTTTAAATTTAACTTTATTTATAACAATAAGGAGAAAAATCAAAGCGTAGAAATGTGTTCAAATCAGAAACTGTCAGCTGATGTCATGTTACTAAAGCACATTTCATTTAGAATGACTTTTATTTACATAAACCATCCATTTTTACTATTTTAAACGTCATTATATTTTGTTATTATTAAGGTTGTTTTCTAAATTCTACATGAAGGAAACATTAAATTGGAATTTTTGTAGTTACAAATTATATATTTGTGCATGAATAAAATATTCATTTAAAATAATATTTAGATAATAGTTTTTATTCAAGGTAAATTACATCTTTTTCTATTCATGTTTTTAGAAGACCTCTTATTATATATTATAACACAACAAATTGCAGGCATTAAACTGATAGAAAATGAAACTTTAATTAAAATACAAGGTAGATAAATGAAGCAAAAAATACTGCTCATATAGTTTTAAAAATATTTTTATACAGGGTTCAAGAGCATAATTTTCTCAAATGTCAAATTTTTCAAGCACAACATGGTAGTCTGGGTATAAGAAGATAAGTTTAGACTTATATTAAATTTGCAAGGCTATTAATATGAATATTTTAGGTATGTAGTTTGCATGAAAATTTATTCTTTTCTGCTCAGGTGACCACAGTTATAGCAGTTTATCTCTGGTTTATTAAGACCCTGAAGCTCTCAATCTTTTGCAGGACTGTGCTGATTTATCACTAAATTTAATGCTGATGTAGAATAAACATAGTGATAAGAATGCTGTTAACAACCACGTTTATAAGTCACCTCCTGTTTTGTTTTATTTCATTGCCAAGTAGTAGGCTAAACTATCAGCTATTTAGGCATATATAGTTTAACATTCAATAACTGTGATGGTCTCAAATTTTCATGTATGATTATGGAATTTACTATTAACTATATTCTCTCTATCCATATTTAGTAATTTTTGAAGTAAATATTTTAGGTAAAAAAGAAAATAGTAAGAAAGCAGACTTTCTCATATTGGTTACATTCAAGTTTGTGAAAACTGCTGAATGAGTGACGGGATGCTATAACACTGAGAGACCTGGGATTTTGTTTGGTATCCTAAATTTTCAAGTGCTCGGGCAGTTACACACATATACTCTGTTGGAATGTATCTATAAATTACATATGGTACGATACAGCTGACGTTTTAAGAAGGATTTTTTGACATTCACAGAAGAATGGCATTTCACTTAGTGTGGTACATGGGTCAGCACACATTTCTCCACTGTCACACATCCTAAGTTCAGTGTCTATATGATCTAGTACACGTTTTTTTTTTTTTCCAATTATTTCTCTTTTCATTTACTCCTTCTCAATGGCTGCCAGGGTAACTTGTGGTTCCTCTGATTTCTAGTCAAGTCAAATGCAATTCTTGATCTGCAGTTCATAGTAGAATATAACGTTGTCACAAATGTGAGTTCTGAGTTTCCAGTAAGTTACTTATTTTGATGCAATAATAAGTTATATTCTATGCCTGGACCTCTCTTTTATATGTGTGCGTGCATGTGGGCTTGTGAGTGTGTGTGGTATGTGTGTTAGATAAAAAGTTTTTCCTCCTGTTTAATGCTAACTGTTCACAAGCTACTCCTCTTCCTCTGCTCCATATGTTATTTCATTTCTGAGTCCAGATTACAGAAGGAGAAGCTCCCATCTGGGATTGCCATTTTCATGGCATACAAAAGAGGAAGAGGCTTGGCAGAACCACACAATGGCTCCCCAAGCTTCGACTTGGATGAAGATCATTCATTTTCACTTGTCAGAGCAAGTCACATGGCTCGACACTATATTAATTAAGCATGGCTTTTCACATGTCCAGTAGAAGTTGCAGCCAGCGACATCACAAAGAACTAGCAATGCATTATTACTTCACATGATGGTGCATATTTATTTTAGAATAAATATTTGTTAATCATGCATACTTTAGATGCTGGAGCTTTAATTCATTTTCCATTAAATATCTGTGTATCCCAGGTTAAGAATTTTCAGTGTATCAGACAGATAAATTTAAAAACAACTCTGTAAAAGAAGATGCAGATTACGTTCAGAATCTCCAAAAGAACTACAAGGGAAATGAACTTTAAACAGTATAATAGAAGACATTTGCCAAAAGCAAGCAATGAATCTAAGCATTAAGGTAAGTCAAGGAAAATAACACAAGGTGTGCATAGAGGACAATATCAGTTGCTCATGTTATTTATGTCAGGTTAATGAGAATTAGACTTTAAAACTAGAAATATTATACTAGTTTCAGCTGCTTTTACTCACCCTGTGTTTACTTTCGTGGGAGATGACAGTTTTCTTCGCTCTTTAGATTCTCATCCCTTGTCCAGGCACAAAGAACTTTATTCATTTTTCTCAAATTACACATTACTTGGTTCCAATTCTAAACTCTATGATTTTTTCTTTACTTATGTAAACAGGCTGTTGATCTACCCTCTGAGTTTCCTTCTTTTTCATACATATCTTTTGTCTTAGAAGTTATTACTCTTGGTTTTGTATTCTGTATTTTCATTTCATCAACTCTAGTACACATAAGAGTGCTGCATATAGGGCTAATAAAAGAATTTAGTGGGTAAAAACAACTATCATGCAAGCAAAAAAAAAAAAAAAACCCTGAATTTTGTCCAGGTGACTAACTAGAAGCACTCCATGAACTTCCTGGAAGATTCTGGAGTTTGGAAATTGAATCTTTGTTGACAATATGCCAATCTTTTATTGCTCCAGAAGGAGGGGCTTACTATTCAAGTTCTTAAATAATCTTCCTAAGGTGATTTATTATAAAAGAAAGATTATCCAGAAAGGAAGAAGGAAAGAAAGAAAGACAGAAAGAAAGAAAGAAAAACAGAAAGAAAGAAAGGAAGGAAAGAAGAAAGAAAGAAAGAAAGAAAGAAAGAAAGAAAGAAAGAAAGAAGAAGGAAGGAAGGAAGGAAGGAAGGAAGGAAGGAAGGAAGGAAGGAAGGAAGGAAGGAAGGAAGGAAATTGATGTGATGCCTTGGTTATGAAACCTATGGAAAAATTTCCACAGGGAGCTTATCTCCTTTTATTTCTAGCAGACTCCATATTATTCATGATGCAAAATAAAGTATTTATGCCTCAAAAGTTGTACATGGAATAGGATAAAATAAAATATTTGGAATATTTTATGTCATATTTATTGCTACTCTCACTAAGATAGGAATTATTATTTTACAGACAAAATAATAAATTTCCTTCTCACAGATCTTTTGTCTGGATGTGAAAGTATAAGCCAGTTAACTAACCATGGATTTTTATAACTCAAAAAAATGACCAACTGAACAGTTTGTAGTTACTTTAACATGGATGAGGCTGAAGGTGAGGACACTGAATGATAATCAACTTCAGTTTTAAAGAGTAACATCTTGCAGGCTACATTTTGTGTTTCGATGTGAGTTTTCTGTTCTGAGTTCATTTGTTTTAATCGAAAAAGGTCACCATGTCAATAGCTGGACTTTCATAAAGCTGCCCTTGTTGAAAATTGATCTCTCTCAATGGTCCCTAGACATTGTATTAAATGAACACATAGAATTTTTTTTAATTTATTTATATTGTTGTTGTTAAGGTGCCGAGTGTATAGAATTATTCATTAAGTCTAACTTTTCCCTCTTCCAATTTTATGAGTGGTACCGACAGAGGCTTTAGTCTAGCTCACCAGCAAGTCTGAAAATACAAAATCTGACCTTCATCCTAATGTTATCAGCATGTGCTGTCATCATTCATGATATGACATAACAGCTGTTTGATAACTGACTGCAATCAATCTTTTGCACTTGCATGATTCAGCAGGCTGATTGCTTTGGGGTATTTTGATCAAAGAGAACTGATTGCATTCTGGGAACTGATAGGTAATGGTTGGCTTATGCTGTATCACTTTTTGGGATTCAGGCAGAATTGCTAATAATGCAAAATAATGTATATTCAAGCCTTATTTAAATATATGCATTCATAAAAAATATATTCTAAAAGAAAATTAAAATTGAAGGATTTGGTGTTAGCTACTTACCATAAACTGTTTAGCCTGCAAGGGGCTCATACCTATTAACATGCACTCATATTACTGAGGCAGGAGGATAGTGATTTAGATGCTAACTTGGGCTACATAGCATGTTCCGTGCCTGACTAACAAAATAAGATTCTTTGGGAAAAAAAGGGGGAAAAAGAAAAAAATCTGTAATATATAAGCTAGGAGATGAAGTTCAAAGAATAAAATAATGTCATTTTACACACCTATTTAGATTCAAATATTGGCTCTTTTAAGCACATATTAAAATTGAATAACAGTAGGAAAGATGTTTCCTAAGACATGAAATTACAGCAAAGATTTGTATGGTACTGTTTGAGTTCATTTAATTTTCTTTGCCTTTGGCTTTAGAGAGAATAATGTAGAGTAGTATGACACTCTCACATTTAATTATGCCCTTGATAAATGTTTTGTGCACTTGGAAAATAGAAATACAGATATCAAAATAACAAGTTTGCATTAATGACAGTACCAATGTAAACTTTTTGGTCAGTGACCACCCATAAAGTAAGATTGTGGTCTAGATAGGTACTTACTCATAGCTAAGACAGATGGATGTCTCAAAGCCTCCAAGAAACATTTCTACCCAGGTCCAAACATATGTACCTTGAGCAGTCCACTATGTGGTGCCATAAATATAACAAAATTGATCTTAAATTTGAATCAATAGACCAAGGTACATACCAATGGAAATCTCTATAACATATCCACCTTTAAATGTAAAGAAATATTTATTAAACAATAATTGGGAATATGGGCATAGTTTTTCTCTAAACTGCTTCCTGCTTTTTGTTGGGTGAGGCATTTTGGGGGGTATTCATGGCGACCTTTCAGGGTGTCTTGGTTCTTCAAACCACATTCACCTGGAATGAATCCATAGGTTCTCATGTTCTGTAGAAACAAAAGCAGAACCTCTTTTCTAAAGGAACAAATTCTTAGACCCAAATTTTAAAGTCAAGTTACCTTTAAAATATATATGTTGGTTAGCTTAGCAGACCATACAATGAAATGTCTCTCTGTAGTTAGCTCCTTCACAGTCAAAAAATTCATTCAAAACACATTGATATACATAACCCAGGCTCTCAGTGTATATTCTATATCTATGTTGCTTATTTTCCTTTATTCCTATTATCTATGACTGTCTGTACTGTCTCTTTAAAGACTTTGTTTAAATGATTTGCTTCTTTTTATAACTCTCTAATGTTTTTTTCTTCTCACTCCCAAGCCTACATATATTTTTAAAATATACTATATCTCATTTAGAGGTCTTTTGTCTCTGAATCTGTCTTTATTGAGTATCTGTAATTATTTCTTTTTACCAAGAGCATCTTTTTTAAAAAAAATGCTTAGCAGGCATGGCTAGGATAACCTGCACGGTCCTACCTGTTGGCTCCACCTAGTCCAAGGTGGTGGAGGAATGTTAGCTGCCTCTGAGAGCCATGGATATTGCCCCATTTTCAGCCACACAATGGGCCTATGTTTCCATTAAGCAAGTTGTAGCACTCTACTCACCAACCCCATTTAAATGCTCTGGAGCCATACTTCCCACTGTCATTTTTTAAGGAAGCCACAAGTTTTTACTGCTAAAGCTGAGTCAGGAACGCTCTTAAAGGATTCACCTCTCTTCTTTCTACCATAAAACTGCAGAAAGCTGTATTAAACTCTGTTATTGTGTCTAGAATTACTTTCCAAGCTCTTTCAGGTTTTATGTGGATTCATCTGACATACATTGACACACCAATTTTTTGGTGGAGTGTGTTGGTTCCTGGCTGCTCTGATCCAAAATATTTACTCAGAAGCTATATTGTTTGTAATACTGTTTGGCCAATAGCTTGAGCATATTTTAGATAACTCTTACATCTTTGATTAGCCCATTTTTATTATTTTATATTTTACCACGTGGTTCATGGCATACTGGCAAGGTTCAAGCTGGCAGCTTGCATCTTTCTCTTCTGGTGGCTACATGACATCTCCTTTCTCCATCCTTCATTTTCCCAGCATTCAATTTAGTTTTCCCTGCCTTGCTCTGTTCTCTATTAGGCTAAGCCAATTTTCTTTATTTATTAACGCTATTTACCTACATACAGTGGGAAATCCACATCAACCCTATGAATGCTCTTATTAATAAATTTTGTTCATTGACAATTTCACACATGTATATCATTGCCTTCCTCTATCTTATCTTGTCTTCCACCCCAGTCAGGTTTCCCTCTATGATGTGTATTCTTGGTTGTCAACTTGATAACATCTGAAATAAACTGTAAACCAGAAATAAAGTGTGCATTGGTGACAGATATATATATATATATTTTTGGTTTGGTTTGAGGTGGGTGACTTCATTTCTCATCCAGACACCTTTGATTCAGATCTTGAGGGAATACACATCTTTAGCCTTTTTGCTATTTCTGTTAAAAGTATATATAAGGATATGGAAGAAGGAAGATTGTGTTCTTTGCCTGCTTGCCCTCTTCCTAATTCTTTAGGATTTTAGGATATACCTAGGACCAGTTAGACATTCAACCTTGTGGACTGAGCTACTACTAGATTCTTAGACTTTCTCTTCACAGCCAGTCTTTGCTGGATTATCTGTTATGCAGCCTTTAATTTATTTTTATAAATCCTCTGTGTGCGTATACATATACATATGTGTTACACAGTGTATATATGCTGTGTTGACTATGTTAACACTGTGTAACACATATGTATATATGCATATATTCATTCAATAAATTCTAAAACTCTAGAGAACCCTGACTAATACACCCCTTCTTGGTTCCTCCAAATCTCCTTCCCATATTAATGATTGTTTTTCCCTACTCAGTTTTGTAAGCACTTTCTATGTAAACATTGATTCAAAACTACCCTTTGGAGTCTGACAGGATCCCTTGTGATTACTGGATACTATTACTCCCTGTTTGCTAGTAGTTTCAGAATAAGTGTTAGGGTACCAAGAGCCTCTCTTCCATCCACAGCTACTGTAGGCATGGAGAGTTTCTGTAGACCAAGGGCTAATAACCAAAGCTCCTATAAATGTGTGATTACCTGTACCATGTGATGCTTAGAAGACAAACATTACAGCTCTTTTCCTTGTCTTCTGTCACTACAACTGTCTCATCTTTCTTTTTTTTTAATTTATTTATTTATTAAGGATTTCTGCCTCCTCCCCGCAACCGCTTCCCATTTCCCTCCCCCTCCCCCTATCAAGTCCCCCTCCCTCATCTGCTCGAAGAGCAATCAGGGTTCCCTGACCTGTGGGAAGCCCAAGGACTGCCCACCTCTATCCAGGTCTCGTAAGGTGAGCACCCAAACTGCCTGGGCTCCCACAAAGCCAGTTCTTTTTCTGCCATGTTAGCCTTAAGATAGTATGGTAGTGCCTTCTTTAGAGCTACACCTTCAGCCAGTCCTATTTTGGGTTTTCTTAGCTCTCCTTGTTTATGTATTTATTTATTTATGTTCACCTATTAAACTTCAAGAATGCATTAAAGATGTTAATATAAAGATAGGTAGATTTGCATGCATAAGCTTTGTCATTAATACAAATGAAAGTTATTAAATTTGTTGATCAAGACTATTATAAAAACATTGGGAGGCAGTGATAATTTGTTATGATAGTCATTGTTATATTTTAAGGAGCTTCTTTATATGTCCATATTTCCTTTCTGTGCTTTAATTATTTATTTATCATTGGGTGAAGCATGTTTTGAGAACATGCAGCACGTATTTTATTCCTCTGTATTCCATTATAATTCTATCCCTATATTGCATTCCATATACCATAAACAGGTATGAATTATGTGGAATTTTACTTAAAAGTCTACTCACTAGTTCATAAGTTTCTCTCAAAATACATGTGGACAAACTGGATTTTGTGTTCTTTCAAGCCACTGGAAATAGTTTATTAAAATATTTTAATCTCATTTTGGAAATTTAATAATTACCTGAGAAAAGTCATATTTTTCTTTAATTCATTTTATCACACAATGAAATTAGTAAATTTGACTATATTTTACATGAAGAAACAAATTGGTTTAACTACAATTGTCCACATTTTTAGAAAGTTAGGCATCCCTCAGCTATTAGAGAGGAGACTGGGACCTCCCCTGATTCATTCCAGTGGCACTAAGATGAATAAAGAGGTGAGGGAGAGGTGAGAAACACAGAGCAGTGAAGCAGTTGTTTGTAGTTGTGTTCTTAAATTAATATTTTTATTTTTTAAAGAGTTTCCTTTTGGGGGTGCTACAAGGTGAAGGGTGGATATAGAAAAACCAGGAAATTAGTGGAATTGGAGTGCATGATGTAAAATTCCCAAATAATCAACAATTTATTATTATTTTTAATCATAATTAAACAAAAGTGACTGTATACTCAAAATTCATGCCAGTAGAACTTTGGAAGATGTCATATTGATAGTCATAAATTATTGTGCTTTTTCCATTTTATTGACTAGGAATTCTATCACCATTTACCCGTTAGTACTACACATGTACAACAAATTTTCTCTGAAGGATACCTGCAGTTAGTTTCTCTTTATTTCTCAGGTTCAGGCTAATCTCTGTTACCAAATATCAAATTTCAATGTTAAAACTGTTCTGGGAATGTTGTAACTTTTATTGTAATATGACTCAGGGGATGTTTTAGAGAAGAAACAAAAAATATTTTCCTTCCCTATCAGAGTAAATTAAATAGTGTCAGTATGTTCTCTGGAAAGCAAAGGCAAGGGTTAATTTATTTGTACTTAGTTTAACCTCTTCAGGCTGTTATCACTAGAACTGGCTAATCACAAACTGTTATGAACTATTAAATTCTCATTAGTGGTGCCTCTAGGTTACAGCCATGTGGCACAAGTCATCATTTAGTAGTAAATATTAAAGAATATTTATGAAAAGAAGAGAAAGACATGCCTGCATTATTCAGGAGGAAATACAAGGTTAGAACTTAATTGGTATCAAAAGCAGGTCAGGGACTAATTATGATTTCAGTTCATTGTAACTTTACCTTCTCAACTCGAGAGCTCTAATTGTTTCTGGCAATGCCATGGATAGGAGCATAAAGTGTTTTCAGAAATGTGAGCAGCTCAGAAGCATTGTTAAACTCTGGCTGCCTATACAATTAATAATTTAGTGTAATTTTATCTGCAGTGGTTTTCAGAAGAGTTTGTTATGAGATAAGGTAATATTAATCTATCTGCAAGGGACAGTCTATATAAAAGAATCAAACCTATGTATCAGTCAATTCTAATTTGGAAGTCTGTATATGAACTGAAGTGTGACATTCCACTTATTAATGATTTAATTTCTGTATTTTATGCCATTCATACTTTAAAGAATAAAACAATAAGGATAACAGCACAAATTGGTCCCATTGCAAAGCTCTCTCAAGTTTTATGTAAAAAGTTGTTTCTAACTCAGTATATCAGGACAGGCTTCATAAGACTAGCACAATTCCTTGTGAATTTTTATATTTATATATTAAAATTTTTAAAAAGAACAGATAATTGTATTGTATTACTAAAACTGTCAATAGCATAGGTCAACATTAAATAGCCTTTTGCTTTACTTATGAACTAGCTTAATTTTGTTAGCTGTCTTTCCTATTTTTAGTCCTATAGAAACTATTTGCTTGGACTTCTAAAACAAAACTAATTTATTACTTTTAAGTTTGACATTTGTCTTTTATTTGTTTGAAAATCTTTGTTTAAATTTTTGCTCATGCCTAGTTCATATGTGAATGGATGATATCTCTAACTTATTCTTTGAAGGGGTCATAATTATTACATATTATGTATATATTACTATAATTTATATATAGCTATATAAACATATATACTCATCTATGCCAAAATAGATATTCAGTAACTGAAAAATTGGAACAAATATTGAAGAATTTAAAGCTGTGATTAAAGTAAATTTTCAGAATTTTTATTAGCATCACAACTGTTTTGGGAAAGGATGGAATTCCAAAACTGTTTAGACATTAATTTTAAAAATTTAGATTTGATATTAATTTTTAAACTGTTTTGTGTCCATTTGTATAACAATGTATCTAAATATTTTAATCTCATCACAAATAAAGTCTAGTTCACTGGTTTGTGCTAATGATAAGACCAGGGCATTATTATGAAGGGTCCAATATTGGTATTAAAACAATAAAATCCTACTAACATCAGAGGAGTCACTTATTTTTCTTGATTCTTTTTCTTCACCATAAAGTATATTGATACAACTCAACTTTGCCAAGAAAACAGCACACAGGAGGCATTCAGCTCATGCATTTATTATTTTTTTATCTTCTTATGTGGAACTTTATAGGAGATATTTGTGAGATCGATAATCATTATGACCCTCAATGCACACTGCTTTTGACAAACACATTATAAAAACTAAATTATGAACATATTTCTACAAAAACATATAATTAACCTATATCTATTAAATCAAACTGATGAGTGAAATTAAACTTTAAGATTAGAGATTACTCTTTCAATTTTTTGACCTATGTCAATATCCTCATTTTGTGAGTGAATTTCTAGTACCTATACTAGAAATTGATATCTTTTTTCTCTCTCAGAGTTCTATAATTTGTAAACATAAACTATTCCATGTCATTTTTGTCATCATAATAAGAATATTCTGACCTCACATGCCTAAAATCTCAATTTGAAATAGTAATTCCACATATAATCCTTGAATATCCTGGAATCTAAGCATCCCCAGCCCCAGCCCCAGTGCTGTTTGAGCACTGAACAAAGTAGTGAATAGAGCTCGAGGGACTGAGAGGGTCCTTACTCCAACAGGAGGCAGATAGTTTTATTCTGGAAATGTACAGCTTTACAAATGAAAAACATTAAGAGCAAGGCTATCTAGTAAATACTCCAAACATGTAAACAGATACTTGATTTCTGATGGCAAATCTAGGATGTCTGTGTATGCAGTCTTCCAGCATGTTAATTGTATACTAGATAAGCATGTGGAATAATGCATGTTATTCTTCATGTATGTAGTTATAGTAAAAGTTATAGAATCTTAGATTTAGGAAATACAGTAGTAGTTTTTACGTTTACCACTGCCCAGTTTCAAATATCACAAAGCCAAATTATTGTGTGAATTTTCCTGGGCTGAAATAAGGAATTCAATGTTGATAGTTCTTTTGCTTATTTATTGATTCCATGTTTTTATATTCTACATGAATATATATGTATTCTTTGAATCATTTGGGTCAATTTAGATTGACAGCTTAAGAGCAACTGTGTAAGACGCATGACAGCTGGCTTTCTGGTAACATCCAAATTAACAAATGTATGATTGGCAATCTGTGCTCTGCTCATTGTTAAAATAATAATTAATAATAACACTTTGTTACATTCTATTTCTGATTTGTTCATATATATTTAATCTTTAGATGCCTTTGTTTAAAACATACCATTAGAATACACCATAATGATAAATATGGAGACAAAATCTAAAAACTTATTTTTCTCAAAGGTTCTCTCAGGATATTTTTGTATTAAGTACAAAGTGACAGATTTTGTAAGGTAAAAGGGATCAATTTTATCTCTGTCGCTTTACCAGAGGAAACAACAATAACCACCAAGTGGGTTTTAAAAGAATTACAATAATTCCTATTGTTTTTAGTGTTTATGATGTCTTTATCCAAAAATTTTAAAAAGAAATACTCAATAGAGTTGGAATTGCAAATTTCCCAATTGTCTAAGGTGAGAAACAGACAATAATGTGATGATCATGCCTCTGTATTTTCTTTTAATAATAAAAAACAATCAATTTTGATTTTGGTTTATATTTGTCTATTTTTTTTGAGTTTTTTCATATAATCTTAAGGTATTTTTAAAGGCATATATTATCAATGATAGACAATACTTATTTAAGGTTGGAGGACCATAAAAGGAATTCCTTCGGGGAACTTTGACTGTTCTAAACTTTAATGATAACATTGTCTTGAGACATTACTGTAGATATAACTAAATGTAAAAATAATATTGTCATGTAAGAGAAGACACCTTTTCAAATGTTGCAGATTACAATATTTAATTTACTGGAAATATTAGTAAGAATTCATGTCCATATACAGAAGGTGGTTTGAAGGAGGCTGATATACTTGAATGACTGGTCCACAGCTGATGGTCTCATTTGGAAGAGGATATAAAATTTTCAAACTATGAAGCTCTACAGGAGACTTTATTTCTATGTGAGGGTTTTGAGAGATCCACATCCATTCACAATCTGTTTTCTGCTCTGTCTTACATTGTGAGTCTCTTGGGAGCACTTTTCATTTATGTGAGCCTTTGAAGCACTATTTTAATGCATTAATTATTAAACCATCTGATACAATATTGGAATATGTGATTATAATATTTGTATACCAAGGTACCTCTGGTATTTCATCATAAAATATTGAAGTTACAATTGGCTTAATATCCTTTTAATGTTTTTCAAAAATGAAAATATGAGCATATGATTTGTTTTATGTATAAATTTTTTTCTTTATAATAAATGTCAAATATTTGTAAAGTGGTGATAATTAAGAAAAACATCCTAAATCTTGTTTTAATATTAAAAATATTGATATGGGAGTGTCATATATCAATCGGTTCCTGACTCATGAAGGAGTCTGCAAGACATTCTGCAGGATACAGCAGAAAGTGACTGAACTGTCTTTGTAATTTCCTGCTTGTATTGGCGTGAATAAATGCAGGCAGATATTAAAGAATATATACAACTTTAATGATTAAATAAACTTAAAGAACCAAGGTTCCCACATAGCACAGGAGGCAGGAAAGAAAGGAGCTGCCTCCCGTGGGGATTTAACCTCGCCCGAGGCAAACCCACCCCCTAAAGGGGCTAGCTTAACCCTAGACCTGCTTGATGAAAATGTCTGCTGGATACTATGGGCCTGAAGGCTGAAGATGGATGCCCCAACGGTACAAAAGAACTTTGGGTGACTGTCCAGGCATCGAGATGTCTCTGTCATTCCTAGAGTTTTCTTATTTCTTGTTCACTTAGGTAGTATTATATCCTTCTGGAGTCTTTGATGGAGTTGAAGAATGAATAGATAGTTATAGTTTTCCTTAGTTATGATAAAAGATAAAATAGATATAATTATTGTAACTGTAATTCTTGCTTGATAAATGTTTTGTTATATGTAATTTTGCTATGTTAAAGATAAAGCCTTCCTTTTTTTTTTGTTTAAACAGAAAAAGGGGAAGTGATGTGGGAGTGTCATATATCAATCTGTTGATTTCATTGGTTAAGCAATAAAGAAACTGCTTGGCCCTCATAGGTTAAAACATAGGTGGGAGGAGTAAACAGAACAGAAGGCTGGGGGAAATAAGCTGAGTCAGTGAGTCACCATGATTCTCCCACTCCAGGCAGAAGCAGGTTAAGATCATTCCTGGTAAGTCAGCTCTTGGACTACATAGATTATTAGAAATGGGCTAGTCCAGGTGCGAGAGTTAGCCGAGAAAAGGCTAGATATAATGGGCCAAGTGGTGTTTAAAAGAATACAGTTTCCGTGTAATTATTTTGGGTAAAGCTAGCTGTGCGGGCGGCAGGGTGCAGGGGACACAGCCCTGTCGCTCTTACTACTACAAAATATAAAACAAAGCATCAGTAATCTAAGATTCTAAAATAGTCATTTCTTCTTCTTCTTCTTCTTCTTCTTCTTCTTCTTCTTCTTCTTCTTCTTCTTCTTCTTCTTCTTCTCCTTCACCTCCTCCTTCTCCTCCTCCTCCTCCTCTTCCTCCTCCTCCTTCTCCTTCTTCTTCTTACAAAATAGTTAGTTGGCCTGACCAGAGATGATTGAGTAACATGCTACATAAGATAATTTTGTTTCGGTCTTATTTCTAAAAAGATTATAGTCAGCTCAGGGAATAAATATAATAATACTTTCTCTACAAAATACGCATGCACAGAATCCATGAGGTTTACATGGTTCTTTTTTATTTTACTGTTTTATAATAACATTGATAGCTTACTTTAAAATTCATATTTCCTCAGAGCTAAAACAGATTGTTTAACTTTCTTTAGACTTAACCATAGTTCCAGAGATACATTGTAACCATGACAGCAAGACCATATTTGTTTCTTAGAAAGTGTTAGAAATGAAACTTTCTGAATGTCTTTTTAGGACTATAATTTTCCATGTTATGGTTTTAATTGCTTAATTGGTTCTAAATATATTGTTGTTTAAATATATCAAAAATCATGTAAAATTTATTTTTAAAATCTAGAGAATTGACATTTCAAAAATGTCAAATATTCCAAAAATTTTCTTACTATAAAATAACAAATATCCTCCCGTAGTTTCACAGATGGAGTGTGTAGAGGGAGATACAAGATTCTTGGCTCATAAATAAAGAATTGTTTACTGTTCACAACAATGAAAGGAGAGAGGACTTTTATCTTTTTCCAAAACTGCAATTCCCATAGAACAAGAAGAAAACACCAAAGGACACAAGGACATGAATTCTTTGTGCTACAAACAAATAAATATGAACTCAGGCACTAAATCTAAGCCTGCTCTACAATGTAGCATACTATGCCAAGTAGGACTCCATATAAGTAAACCCAACAGGATATGTAAATATACAAGGAGGTACTTTCTGTGGTAATTGGCTTCCCTGATCAAGATGACTCCATGTAAATTGCCTGTGATCTCCAGAATAAAGTTGATGATGTCAGTAGAAGTTCAAAAGTTTCAGATATGCACAGCTGCTGCTGTAATTCCAAGACTCAAGCACCAAAGGTTTTTATGTGTGGACAGAGAGCTGAGTGTCCTACCTAAAAGGAGAGGAAATATTTTGATACATTGGAACCTTCACGTGTTTGGAGAATGCTTACTGACACTGGCAAAATGGGGTCATCTGAGTTTACAAATTTAAGTTAATCTTGCATGCAGCACTCATACAGATACCTAGAAATATTGCTTTGGGAGATATTTGGGAATACGTTGGCAGGCCAAGCTGACTCATAAAATTGAGTATCAAAGTAATATTACTGATATTACTCTGAATAATGAATGTGACCTTCCTGTACTTTGGAAAAAAGGAAAATTTATCTTCCAAGCCTTTTGGTTTTATGAGTAAAGATTTATTTTCCAATTTATTAATATGGTTTAGTATGTCTGTGTGAGTGCTACACACTTGTGTGTAAGTGCTTGTGTGTGTAAGTGCTTGTGTGTGTAAGTGCTTGTGCAGGACTGGGTATCAAATTATAGAAAGCTGAAATTATAGAAAGTTGTGAGCTGCCAGACAGACATTGTTGCTGGCAAACAAAGTTGGTGCTCTGAAAAGCAGGCAATGTTGACAGTGGTTTCTGTCCCCCCTTGTCCCACAGCTGTTCAGTCCCAAAGAAACATACAGAGGTCTACATTAAGTATAAAACATTTGATCTTTTAGCTCAGGTTTCTTATTAACTCTTACATCTTAAATTAGCCCATCATTCTTGTCTGTGTTAGCAACACGGCTTGGTACCTTTTATCAGTGAGGCATTCTCATCTTGCTTCCTCTGAGTATGGGTGATGACTGCAGACTGTATCTTTCCTTTTCCCAGAATTCTCCTGTTTTCATTGTCCCGCCTTTATTTCCTACCTGGCTGCTGGACAATCAGCATTTTATTAAATTGTAAGTAACACATCTTTACAGGGTACAAGACTATTGTCCCACAGCAGGAAATATCCATTTTGTTTTTGCTTTTAACTTCTTTCTTTCCTCTCAAACCCTCCCCAATTTCCCCTTTGTTCCCAATGCCAACCCATTCCTCCTCTATTTCTGTTCAGAAAGAGGCAGGCCTACTGTGGATATCAATAAAATGTGTCATGTCAAGTTGCAATAGGACTAAGCTCCACCCCTTGTATCAAGACTGGGCAAAGCAATTCAGTATGAAGAATAGGTTTACAAAAGCAAGCTAAGGAAATCGGGACCACACCTGCTCCTATTGCCAGGTGTTTCACATAAGACCCTTCTACACAACTGTTCATAGTTTATTTGTAATAGCCAGAACATGGAAATAACCTAAATGCCCCTCAACTGAAGAATGGATAAAGAAAGTGTGGTACGATGTTGTATTACTAGACTGTTAAAAACAATGGCATCATGAAAGTTGAAGGCAAATGGATGGAACTAGAAAAAGATCATCCTTGTATGCGGCAACTCTGACCCAGAAAGACAAATACGTAATGTACTCACTTATAAGTGGATATAACAGATAAAATATACCATACTACAATCAGATAACCATACTACAATCCACAAATGCAGACAGGAAGTATTCTTAACTGCTGAGTTCTCTCTCCAGACCATATCTTCTAAGACTTCAAACCAAGACTACTTTTACCTAAGAAAGAGAAATTTTTCTTCCCGTCAGTGTTCTTGGTCTTACAGACATCCATAGGCTGATAATATGAAGTCAAAATGAATAAGTAGGTCCTTACTAAATTATATGCATAAATATACCTAGCCCTAGAAAATTGAATCTCAGAAGTATATTTCACAAAATAAGTCTGACAAATAAGTGCAAGATAGAAATAAATATCAGTGTTATAGAAAAGTTAATGCTCATTTATAATGCTTCAACTGATTTACAAAGCATGAACTTCCTTTTAAAGATTCTTAGCTAAAAGACTTAAATCATAAGGATTAGGTAAACAATATAGTAGTCTTAGTCTTTTTATAGAGTTGAAAACCTGAGTACTGAGTATCTCATTGTTTGTTTAGGCTTAGTGTTATAGAAATAACAAAAAATACATTCTTTGAAATTCTTCAGTTTCTCTGGGGAAATATAAGATCTCCATAAACAACTAGAGAAAAGCTGATGAGAGTATAAATTGAAAGGCTGGATGAGTTTATAATCAATACCCTGTTTTTCTAGTTATAAGCCATTTTAATGTCAATCACTTTGTTTTGTGTGTGTGCCTCATTTATAATACACTATTCTACTGATTTTACAATTTAAAAATCTTATCACTGAAATATCCATGGCTCTTAACAGGTGATGGGGTATCATAAGTAAAATATGATGTGATATTACACTATTAATCATTCCAAATGTTTCATTTTCATTTGGAGAAGAAAATGAAGCTCAAAAATGTGCAGTTTGTTTCCCAGGATAAGAAACACAGGCATTGTTCATGTAAAACTTGAGCTTATATTTCTAAGCTCTGTTCTAGCAGGCTGTATTCTAGTTGCAAATGCTTTCTGCCTTGTGACTTAACACACCCCACTCCTCTATGACTGAGGAACTGGAGAGTTTCAAAAGAAGCAGCACTCACTCAGATTGCTTCCCGAGAAGAGGACCATTTGTTTTGTTACAGGGAACAATTCTTTCCAGAAGTTAAAATGTTAAATGCAATACAAGTAATTGGGGGGAAAAAAGCAAAATATTGTTTTTCTCTGTACTTTCTGGCATACCGTTTAAAATACATGTTCTTTCGGTACCAATCATTGTTTGTTAGTTATTGAAATATTTTTTTTTTTGGTTTGTAGTTTGTCTTTTGATTTTAAATTTTGTCACTTACTGAGAGAAGAAAAATTTATTTTCCAAATTTTAGAATTAGGTCTGAAATGACTACAACACATTTTTGATATTCATTGTGTATACATTTCTTCTATCTGCATTTTATTTTTATTATTGATCCTGAACTTTTGGTACTTCTTTTTCTTTGTGTTCATTAACTCTAACTAGGCTGGGTTTTTTTCACCCACAATTGTTGGGTGATCTATTAGTTTGGCTAATCTCGAATAAAGCACAAACTGGATGGTCTAGGATAGCCTATAGCATAGATCATCAGTACGAGAACTGATGGGTTACTTGAACTCAGCAAGGACATTTGATTGAAACTTTACAAGTCATTATTGGAAATGACAAATTTTTTGAAATGAAGCATCCCAGTCTAAGGACACCTTGCATTTGCCAGAACCTTATCCTTTTCTTCTTCCTCCTGCAGATGCTCTTAAGGTTTCTCCTTAGGTGTGCATGCAGAGACAGGATTAGCTTGAAAGATAATTCCTCATTAACATTCGTAAGTGGAAACTGAGGCAGTTGTTTCCCTACATTGCCTGCACCTTATGCACAAATTCTACATCATTGCAATGAGGAATTATACAGATAATGCTTACAAATCTCATATTGCTGTAGATTTTTTATCTCTGCCACATTAATGTTCTTTCACAGTAGAATGCCATGGAGAAGTTAATTACAGGCTTCTGCTTAGAGAAACATCTCTGAGCATAAACAAATCAAAGATATACTGTCTATTTTTGGATTTCCTGGGGCCTGATGACTCATTGGAGTGAAGAGGTACATTTCGTTTCTCTGCCTTCCCAGGTAACACACAGTGCATTTGCTTTTCTAAATAGAAACTAATTGAAATTCTATTTTAGTACCATTAGGAACCTAGAGATTTTAACTTTGTGTTTTTTGGTTTTTATATTTTATTTTTAATTTGTTTGTCTAGCTCTTTGTTTTGGTAGAAAAACAGAACTCAATTTATATCATCTGTATACTATGTTTAAAAATACACACTATCTTTCCCTTTACTTTAATCACTCCTTCACAGCCTTGTGTAAGGAGAATTCATGGCTTTTTCTATCTCCTAAAAGGTAACAAATATTCTTTGGATGTGTAAACTTCATACAACTATATGGGTTTATTTTAATAATAGAATATGAAATAAAAAGACAACATCCTTGGACTATCTAATTGTAACTTCAAATATATAAATGGACAGGGCATTTATAAAAAGTCATGGAGCAAATTGTGAAGCATCCAGGGAAATAGAAAGTATGGGTTACCTAGTTATATTAGGTTTTATATTAGTGCCATTGCTAGTCTCAAAATCAAACTATTAAAATGACATATTTTCTAATATTTGAAAAGATTTTTCTCAACAGCCATATTTATAGCAATTCCAAAATTTATTTATTTATGATTATTATTTATTTTTATTAGAAAAACATATTACATTCCCAGGAGAGTGTTGAAGTGACTTCTAGAGACAGGGGCAGTGGCAGTAGGCTCTATATTGTTCTTGGCTTGACCCATTTAAAATCTTTACTCTTTGGGTTTGGGGAGATGGCTCAGTGGGGAAAGTGCTTGTTGTGGAAGTATGGGAAACTGGGATCAGACCCCTACCCAGGAGTGGTGATAAGGACCTCTAATCCCAGTGCCAGGGACAAGAAGGGCTTTAAGATCCTCAGGATGTACACAACCAGTGAATCTAGCTGAATCAGTGAGCTTCATGTTCAAACTGTTAAGAGACAATGAGGTCATCCACTTCTGCTTTTATATTCACAGGCATTCCCATAGCACACAGACCATAAGTAATCTATCAATCAGCATCTCTTCTCTAAAATACTGCTAGAACAATGCACCTGTTCTCATTACACTCTATTTCTCTGAAATAGACCAAGCCAGGCCTGGTGGCGCACGCCTTTAATCCCAACACCCAGGAGGCAGAGACAAGTGGATCTCTGTGAGTTCAAAGCCAGCATGGACTACGGACTACAGAGTGAATTACAAAACAAACAAACAAACAAAAAACAAGGCAGTTACACAATGAGACCCTGTCTCAAAAAGAAATAAAAGGAAACAAACAAAAGTGGCCAATAGCCACCTGAAGAGGAAATAGTTTACTTGACTTACACTTGCAGGTCACAATACATCCTTAAGGGAAGTAAGGATAGGAACCAATGAAGAAAGCACTGAGGATTTATGCTTTACTGGTTCACTCTCAGGCTTGGTTTCTGACACATGCTTGACTTGCTTCCTTACATTGCACAGGTCCTCCTCCCTAAGCATAGTGTCATGCACAGTAACTTGGACTTTTCTTATCAATCATCACTCAAGACAGCATTTCTCAGACATTGCCAGCGCCCAATCTAGTCAAATTAAGTCTTCAGTTGATGTTCCCTCTTTCCAGATAACTTTAAGCCATGTCTAGTTGACAATAAAAGTAACCAGGTTAATAGATATCTTGGATTATTAATAGAATTTTACCAAGAAATTTTTTTGATGTTTGTGTGTATATGGTTTCAGTGATGACCATTTTGTACTGAAAGGCCAGTTTGAGGGCTCTTCCCTGAGACAGGCTAATTATATTCCTCTTTCAGTAGTCATTTTTTACCTATAGATCTTCATCTAGAGATACTATACTATGAGGTTGCCTCTCCCTTGTTAGCATGTTTCTTGTTTGTACCATTGTTCCTACCGTTTAATGCTAATAAATAACAAAACCATACTCAGATGTTTTATTTGTATATTTATGCACAAACAAATATATAGGTAACAATAATAAAGAAAAAGAGTCATTCAACTTGAGTGTGCAGAGGAACATGACAAGGCTTGAAGGAAGGGGAATTTGGAGGAGCTGTTGGATGGAAAGGGAACTGGAAAAGGATATAGTTATATTTTAATTAAAATGTTTAAAACTTTAAAACATGTATATAGTTGCTTAAATACCAAAAAAAAGATTAGTAATGAAATTACAAAATGTTAACCAATGAATTTTTGTTTTGTGTTGTGTTTCCTTCTTTTTAAGATAGGGTTTCTCTGTGTAGCTTTGTAAACTGTCCAAGAACTCACTTTGTAAACCAGGTGGGCTTCAAACTCAGAGATGCACCTGGTCTGCCTCCCAAGTGCTGAGATTGAAGGAGGTACCATCACTGCCTGGCTAAGCAGTGAATTTTTAATAACTGAAAGTTATTACTATGTTTAAAATGTGTCATACTATTTATACAACTACTGGGGAATTGCTTTATAATTTGGAAATTGGGCCTTATGGTTTAGATTTTTTTTTTCCATCAACTTGACACAAAGTAGAGCTATCTGGGAAGAGAAATCTCATGTCAGAAAATGTCTCCATCTGTTTGGCCAGTAAGCCATTTTCTTCTTTAGTGGCTGATGAAGCATGGTTAATAAAATCTTAGAGAGACAAATTGGGATTCAACCTGAAGGTCAGAAAAGCAAAATAGTCAGTCACTGGCTCTTACCTTGACCTCAGTCCAAAAATGACAATCCTGGCTCCAGGAAACCTCACAATGAGACTGAGACTGAGAGCTGTTTCCTCCTATTTTATAATCCTCTCTAGGGCTGGGATTAATGGCGTGCACTATTAGGATTAAAGGCATGGACCGCCCGGTTTCTATAGCAAACTACTGTGACTACTGGGAATCAAGGTGTGTATTACCATTGCCTTGACTGTAAGACTGACCACTGGGGTTGTTTTACTGTTTGATCTTCAGGCAATCTTTATTAAAATATAAAATAAATGCCACTACAGGTTGATATGGGATGGCCCACTCACTATGGGCAGTTCCACCCCTGGGTAGGTGTTACTGCATAGCCTAGGATAACAGGCTGAGCAACCATGTACAGTCCAGTGAGCAGCATCACTTCATTGCTTATGCTTCAGTTCCTGCCTCCAGATTCTTTTCTTGCGTTCTGGGTTTGGCTTCACTTGATGATGAACTGTATCCCATAAGCAAAATATATTCTTTTCTTCCCCAAGTTGCTTTTCGTCATTGTGCTTATCACAGAAGACTAACTGGGACAAATAATGAGTTTGTCACATTAAAATAATCTCACAATTTTGTGCTGGTCTTCAAATGTGCCTTAACCTTCAGTAGCATGCATATATGTGGAACTGCGTTTTTGCAGTCACTTCCCTGCTTTTATGAATAGATTAGCTAAACTTGTTTCCATAACCAGATGAGGACAGTTGTCCTGCTTTTGTTATTTTGGGTGCCAACATTAACATTATCTTTTATATATGAGATTTTTTTATATTTTTTATTTCAAAATTCTTGCATTCAAGTGAAAACCTAACAAAATATCATATCTCTCTTAGCATTCTCCCTAGTTATAATTGTTTGAATAATCATCAGTTTTTATTATATTTATTTCTGTACCCTGTGCAGACGTGTATTACTTCGACAACCTGCAATGGAAGGTTGAGATCAGCTTCTCTGGGTGACTCTAACTTTCTGCCTTGTTGAGATAGGATCATTCTTGTTTCTGCTGGGCCTAGTACTCTAGCCTAGCTGGCCTGCCAACTCCCAAGTGTTTCTCTTGTTTTGCCTGCCTTATCCATACACGAGGTCTAGGATTACAGTTTTTTGGGTCTGTATATATATATTTGAATTTTAGAGACAGGGTTTCTCCGTAGCTTTTTTGGTTCCTGTCCTGGAACTAGCTCTCGTAGACCAGGCTGGCCTCGAACTCACAGAGATCCGCCTGCCTCTGCCTCCCGAGTGCTGGGATTAAAGGCGTGCGCCACCTTTAGAAGGTGATAAGAATTTCATCCTCATTGCTCGTATTCTCACTCCTCCCACTCTTCACCTGGACTTTGGGAGCTCAGTCCAGTGCTCGGATGCGGGTCCCTGCCCCTGTTTCTATCAGTTGCTGGATGGAGGTTCTATGGTGATATTTAAGATATTCATCAGTCTGACTACAGGGCAAGGCCAATTCAGGTACCCACTACTGTATTACTTAGGGTCTTAGCTGGGGTTATCCTAGTGGATTCTTGGAAATTTTCCTAACGCCAAGTTTCTTGCTAGACCCATAATGTCTCCCTCAATCAAGATATGTATTTCCTTGCTCTCATCTCTGTCCTTCCTCCATCTCGACTATGGGTATACCCACTGAATGATTGTACCTGAGCGAATAGGAGCTCGCCAATCCAGCTGGAATGGGATGGAACGAGCATAGGGCCAAACTATTCCCTCTGAATGTGACTGACAGTTGCATGGCCTCTAGCAGCGACACCAGGATTTATCCCTACTGTTTGTACTGGCTTTTTGGGAACCTATTCTCTTTGGATAGATACATTTCTCAGCTTAGACATAGTAGGAAGGGTCTTGGACCTTCTCCAAAGTAGTGTGCCTTACCTCCTCTGAGGATTGGGAGTGGGGGTAACTGAAGGAAATAGCAGGAGGGGAGAGAGAGAGAACTTGGATTGGTATATAAATGAAAAAAGATAGTTTGTATTCTTTTAAAAAAATAAAAATTAAACATGCAAATTTTTGGCAGGTTTAGAGATTAATCTTTTGGCCTAGTGTATGTATGACAGGCAAGTCATCTACATTCAAATTACAGAAGTCTGGATAATAAGCTCTATGTTTATCCAGTTTTCTTTAGCCTGTTCACTTATTTTTCTCCCAACATCTTAAGGCTTTTATCTCTTACTTTCAACTGTATCCATCTGGAATTTATTTTGGAATAATTAATTTTTGGCCTCCTAATCCTAGACTTGAACATAACAAAAATATGTTTAAAACATTCACTATCACACTCACACAAAGAATTTGGTCCTCGTTCTTGCACAGCTTGTACTTTTACTGAATGATCCACCATCTTTGCTCTGGATCATCTTTATGTCAATCAGCTCATTTAAAAACAAAATTTTATTGTTTAATAAAAGTAAGAAAAGAAAGGAAAGAGAAAGGATGTAAAAGAAGAAAAATAACATAAAAGATGAATAAATATAAAGAAAAATCCTATTCTGTGACTTGCAATGAGGAATGGCATTTTCAAAACCTATTATGTGACCATTTGTAAATTGCCTAACTCTCCATAGATCCCATACTCTGGGACCTGTGTAGGCTCAGAGGTTGCTCTATCAACAATGCTTAGTTCACACTAATGAGAGCATGTTTCTTTATCCAACGGGTTAAACCTTTACTCAAAAGTGACACAATGCATTGGCCAAAGAAATCTGCAGAGTGAAAATTTTACACAATGTCACATTGTATCAAACGATCTGTGAAGTTATCAAATATAACATTTCCCTTTGATCTCCCTCACCCACAGCTTTGTCAATACTATTCTACTTAATTTTTCTTTTTGAATACTTATACTGTTTGATCTTCTTCAATAATCACTGGTTTGTTTTCTTTTTTATCTAAAAATTGAGTTTAATACTGAAAATTTAAACTTTGAAAAAGTCACACTATAATGTTTTCATACACACACACACCATCTCACACATATTTAAATAGTCTCAAGAGATTGTTTTCCTTTTTTAACTTCTTGAGATAGATTCTTACCCCACTGAGTATCAACATTCTCATTTTTAACGTGTACAGATCATGATAGATTTCTATTTTTATATATTGCTTGTTATTAATATGTTCTACATATATTAACATTATTTTTATGAACATTTAAAAAACATTTTAAGCTTTGTGATAAGTTATTAATCAGTGGTTTATTAATTTAAGAGTGCATAAAGATTTTTTAAAAATTATGAAGTCTTGCTTAATTGTTATTAAAACATTTTGCATTATTTCCACCCAATGCAATCTTTTGTCAAACATAGACAAGTGGTAAATGTTTGTTAATATAACAAGGTATATTTTACTTAGTAGTGGGGGCTATAAACTCTTATTGCTTACTCTTCAATTTATTAATCTTTTAGATATTTCTCAGTGTATTTAGCAACTCAAACTGTCTTTTATGGAAAAGTGGGAACTTTCTCACTTCTGGGTTAATAGTATCCTAATAATCATAAGTCGAAGTCAGCCAGATTGGCCAAATGTACACCATAAATCAGCATACACTTGAAATCTGGGATTTTTATTCTCAGGAGCCAGGTAGATTACATTCTACCTGTTTTCACTACATGGCACAGTTTCGCTACAAGTTTATTCATATGTCTGATATGGCATCAGATCTGAGTACAGAAATTATTGTTGCAGTTTCATTTATGGTGAGATATTTGTAATTTTCTTTCAGACTCTCCTAATATTTGCTTTAAAACTGTGTAGCTATGAACTTTAAAGTGTTACGTGCAGAATTGATTGTTTTATACTATGTAACCTTTATTCTTCATCTCTAGTGACACTTGCTTCCATGTCTCCTTTGAAAGGACAGCTATAGAAGAATTTAGTTGCTTGTGTTAGATCATTTATGTTAGAAACCTTTTTATCTGTGCCTCCATCCATTTAGACCTGCCTCTTGTAAATAAAATCTAATTAAAGATTTATCCAATCAAACGACTCTATTATCATTGAGAAATTTAATTTGTTTGCATCTGAAAATATTACACACATCTGTTATCAATTGATTTCTTTAGCTTAATTTTCACTCTTATTCCATCTTTCTGTGAATTGGTAGTTCAACTAAAAGCAAGAAATCTATCTTGCTTTTACAGATACAGAGTCTCCTCAGAGTTTACCCATTCACTCTTTTTTAATTTACTTTTTTTTTTTTTGAGACAGGGTTTCTCCGTAGCTTTTGGTTCCTGTCCTGGAACTAGCTCTTGTAGACCAGGCTGGCCTCGAACTCACAGAGATCCGCCTGCCTCTGCCTCCCGAGTGCTGGGATTAAAGGCGTGCGCCACCACCGCCCGGCTTAATTTACTTTTTTTTAAAAATTTTGCATACTAGCCCCAGTTTCCCTTCCCTCTTTATTGTCTCCCTCCCCCAACTTACCATCCACTTTCAGAGGGGCATGAACTGGCTTTTTGGAGCCCTTTTCCAAACATAGGTTACCTTGCTCAGCCTTGAAAGAGGGGGTGGGGCTTGGTCCTGCTTCAACTTACTATTCCATTCACGCTTAAGATTGGTACCCTGTGAGGATATCCTCAATGTTAGAGCATTGCATCTTGTTAGAATAGAGTGCAAATACTTCTTTCATTTGAAGAATCTTTTTGTCTATATCCTTTTGAAATCAGTCTTGAACAGATGATATAAAAAATTAATTATTTTAATTTTATTATGAAATAGTTAAGGCATGGTATCTAAAGAAAAAAAAGATTTTTTTCACATATTCCATTAAGATGAACAACTGCAGAGAAACTTAGCAATTTAACATCGTTCTAAATTCCATTCATACTTAAGACATGTCAATGTTGTGAACCTTAAATTACACTGATTTTGTTCTTGTTTTGCTTTGGTGTTTTAATAATATTTTTGTACTTATTATTGTATCACCAAGTATACTATTATTCTTAACATGACAATTTATCATAAAATCGTTTCTAACCTCCCAGGAAAAAATATTAAGTTATAACAAAGATTCAAATCTTTAAGGAATAGCTTTCATTTAATAATACATTTACAATCTAAATAAAAATATAGCTATGTAAGATAAATTGATGATAATGGACTTCAGGGAGAGCAATACTAGTGATGTGAGCAAAATTACCCTTGTGTGGGAAGAAGGCAAGCAGACCATTGTAGCTCATTAAGTATACGACTTCAAGGCACTAACTGATTCCTTTTATTCCTTTCTAATAGCATGGATCACAATCCTCGCTACAAAATAAAGTGAGTGAAAAGACCTTTGATTCTATCTACCAGATGGTTGACTTCAACATTATTAAAGGGGATATCAGATGGCTTAGCTGCTAATGTGTGGCAGCTCATGCACAAGGACCTGAGTTTGGATCACCAGTACCCATGTAAAAAGGGAGGTGTGTCTGTAGGAGCCAGCAATCATGGCACTGAGAGATTCCACAGGAGTGAAATTTTGGAGGCTCACGTGGCCAGCCAATAGGAACTCCATGTCCACAGAGCTGCCTTTTCTCAAACCATAAAGTGGGAGCAACAGAAGAGAAGATAACCAATGACAACTCTGACCTCCAAATGCTAGTGCACAATCTGCATGCTTGCACACACAAATATCCATGAAAATGAAGTGTTAATAGAAGAACAGTGTGCATTCTCAAGATGCTTGTCTCATTAAGAGAGAAATGCTTGGCGTATAGCACAAACTTGACAAATTTTTGCCAAAATAAATGTGACTGAGTCAAAGTGGACCTCATTTATAGACAATGCCCATTCTTCGTCACAGCTTATTTGTTATAACTGGAATTCTTCAATATATGTTTGGGCATTAATAATGTTTTATCACAAAAATCTATGTATAAAAATAGCTTAAATATTCTTACATAAAGTGACTAGATATCTGCTTATATAATATAGTGCTAAAACGTGTTCATATTTATTTATAAAAACATATTTCCTTTGAAAGTTTATGACAAAGATTGACATTTTAATAGAGCTGAGGTTAAAATTTACTTTCCAGCATAGGAAAAATGTGTTTTACAATTTTATCAACTTTTGGATCCAATTTGGTGCATGCTGCCCACCAAAGGTCTTTTCTTTGTCTTCACAATATGCATTCTCATAACTCCGCAGTGGAACTCTACTTATCTGTATAGCTGATGCTTATCTGAATTAAATCAAGAAACATATCTGCTACTCGTCTAAAAGTCAAACAAAATGAAACAAAAAAAAGAAACAGAAAACCAAACAAAACAAAATATAAAAAACCTGTGGGTGACTAAGCCTAGTCTGGGTGGACTCAAAAGGCTGTATATACAACCAACTTACATGGCCTGGAAAATAATACTGAAGGTGTGTGTATTAAGGTATTACTACACATACCTCAAACAGTCAGTTGAAAGGAGGCATATAATGGGAAAAGATTCATGGTCTGAATCTTTGTGAAGGTCATTCATCTTGTAGAACATGACATGTTCCTCCTGATAATATGATTGGTTATGCCAGTTTCCATGAATTTATCCTGTCATATTTTATTTGAGAAAATTCTCTAATAAAACAGTCTTAGGAAAGACATCTCTGATAGGAGAAATAAGAAGTCACCTTGTCATTTGTTTCTCTTACTCTGTGATCTTTCCTGTTTCTTACAGGAAACCTGACATGGTTGTCAAACTGATATTACAAAGATTACAAGGAGTGGTCTCTTGGGGCTGGGAAATATAAGCACATACTAGTTATGTAGTGTGAGTGAAGCTAAGGGAATTGCTGCTCTTGATCCAATTCCATAAAGGAAGGTAATTGCCAAGTTGCCTGTGTTGTGTTGTTATAGAAATGTCAGTACAGTGTTAAGGTTTTATACAGCCCATGGGTTTTACACTTAAATTGGATCCTGCAAGAATAGAAAAGATTTAAAGTCAACCCTGGAAACAGTCATTTAGTGTGGTAATCAAGCAGAATTTTTCTAAAACCAGCAGTCTGAAAAACACTTCTGTCATTTCCACTTTAGTGACTAACCAATAACTCACAGAAGGAACCTACTAAAATTAAATACATTATACACTTAATGGAATTTTTTTCCTGAATATTCTGATGGATGGTGGGTTTTACTCTTCTTGCTGAATTTTACTTTCTCAACACAGGGTATTTGAGATTTTTATGGTCAAGGTAGGAATTGCATACAATAGCCAAGATTGCTTTGTGGTTGACCTAAACATATATTAACCCATTTTCCTTTCTAATGAGAAAACTCATTTATAACTCACACTGCATATGTAAAAACTGTGTCAAAAAGGAGAAATAATTATTAGTAATTGGTGATTAAAACTCAGTACTTGGGCTGATGAACTAGCTCAGTGAAGTGCTTCCATGGCATGAGGCTCTGTGCTTAATCTGCAGCATCAGAATAAAATAAACTCAAATAACAAATTTGAATTCTGTTTGACTACTACACTTATGTACTGTGTGTATGCATCATGTTAAAATCTGAGGCGATAGGCTAATTCAATATAGTTTATTATTTATTTTATTACAGATTTTCTTAATCATGGTGCATGGATGTGAGTTGATTTATAAGTATATGGACCTCAGAACCCTAAGCATGGTTTCTTTTAATTCACAACTTTTTGGCTGCTTAAGGAGACACTGCCCCTCCCTCATGTAGCCAGTGGACAATCTGTAGGGTAATGTGATCCTTGAATTATTACACAGCAGTTTCCAAAAGAGAAGTGTGTGAAAAAAGTACCATTGCATAGGATCACTCTTTTTTTAATCTTTCTCTCTTTCCTAGTTCCTTCCTTCTTTCCTTTCTTTTTTTCCTCTTCTTTTGCTCTGGATCATTTATTTTTAACTTGTAAAGAAAACATATTATATGCCTATAGAAATTAACTCCATATTATTAAGGCATGGTCAACTGAAAGTCTATGGTGATCATAAACAGACTGCTTTACCATTGAGCCTTTTGTTCTGTTTACCATAAAAATCTGATTTGTGGGAAAGGGTCATTCATTTGAATGAAGCATAGTATAATGACTCTAGGGATAAAAATAATTTTTAATTTTAACATTATGTGTATTTCTGTGAAAACCTTGAGAGTTGGCAAACAGTAAAGATCAGGGCAGAGTTTACAGCAAACTGTAGCAATTATGAGAACTTTGAAAATTCTACAGTGCTCAAGTACCTGAATGAAAAGCCCCAGGGGAAGTCTGAGCACAGGTCTTTTTCAAATTCTCAGCTGACTGATTTACAGAGCATTGGGGATCACTCTGAAACTATTTAGATGAACAATACTTAATTACATCATTCAAGCAGTGCTGCATTCAAGTGTAATTTTACTTAATTTATTCTGACAGACTCACAATTCCTTCATTCATTATTCATTAACTATGCATTTATAGAATACCTGCTGACAGGTGAGTGGTATGTATAATGTTGACAATTTCTGATAAATGTTTTAGTTCTATCCTCCAAAACCTTAGAGACGTAAAAGTAAAATGATTATTCTATTTGACTTCAATTATTCACAGATTGTTGCGTAAGTACTTATGAGAGAAAAACAATATCCTTTTAATTCTTTGTGGTTTGATATATTTGATTTTTTTCTCTCTCAATGGCTCTGAAGATGCTTTTTCTTATAACTTTCTTTGTTCATTTTATCCAACTGTCAAACACTTAGCATACTTTTGTAATGCTCTCTAAATAGCTAAATTCAAGTGGAGTGAAATCTTAACTTAGGTAATTCTATTCTCTTCAATTGCCTAACCCCCAAATCTCTATTTAAGTACTTGCTAGACTTCAGAAATCCTACTATAACTATCTGGTAAATAGCTTGTAAATTATATCCCAGATTGAAAATTGTAAAAGAGGTTAACTGTGTTCTAAACATCAATATACAAAAATCAATTGGGCTTCTTTTCATGGACAATGAATAATATAACAGAGAAATTAATAAAGCAATTCCCAGTATATAATACTAAAGTGATGAACTATTTCAGTCTTAATTTAAAAATAAGTTTAAAAAAACTATACACTTCCTAAAATAAATATTTTGGAATAAAGGAAGGTACAAATAAATGAAAAGACATCATGTATTCAAGAATCCAAATGTGGTGATTTAAAGACTACCATTTACTTAGAGCCAACTGAATTCTTTGCAAAAATTAACTACTAGAAGCAGTATAAAAATTTAAAGGATCTAAAGTAGTCAATCTTTAAAAAGATCATGGTTCTGCAAATCATACTTCTGTATTTGAAATCATACTCTAAATCACAGTTGTTCAATCAATAATTTATGAGACTCAGGTTGTCTGTGGATGCATGCAACCAGACATGGGACTTTTCTTAGTGAAGCTTTTTTTATTAAATAACTATATAATTCTAACTGTAGATGATAATGGTATATCATTATGAATCAGATAATAAACATATGCAGTCTCTTTGTATGTACCACATGAGTTTTGCGGTGGTGTGCGATCAGTCACAAATAGTCACACTGACACCATCAGATATTAAAAAGCACTTTGACCAAAGAAACACAGCAATTTTCAGTAATTTTTTAACCCAACATTGCAAATACAGGCTTTTAAAGTTGTTTAGAGGATAACTAAGTGTACCATATGTGTACCCTATTTTGCCTATATATCCACACACATACAGATTAATATATCATAAAGTGTTAGATAATAATAGTAATTGATGATGCAATAAAGAGATACATAGTATTATGTTCTTATAACATTTGTAACGTAGGGCTTATCTTAATATCTTAAGTTTGTTTCTTTTTGCTATGATAAAAACACACTGACCAAAACAACTTTAAGGGGAAAATAGATTAGTTTATAGTCTGCTCCAAGTTACAGTCTAATGTTATAAAAAAAAATAAAGGCGATGAGAAGTTGAAGCAGCCAGTCACACCCACAGTCAATATTAGTACTAATGAATGTGTGTTTGTACTTATCTCATCTTCCCCAATTTTATAAAGTTCAGAGTCATCCTTCTAGGGAATGATGCCACTAACTGGTATGGGACAATGGTCTGTATTCTGTCAATTATATTTTAAATAAATGCTGATTGGCCAGTAGCCAGGCAAGAAGTAAAGGCAGGACAACCAGACAGAAAGTAGAGGTTGGTCAATAAGAACAGGAGAATTCTGGGAGGAAGGAAGGCCTATTCTGAAGTTCTGATCCAGCCACAGAGGAAGCAGGATGTAACTGCCTCACCAAAAAAGGTACCAAGCCACATGGACAAGATTAATGGGCTAGTATAAGAGTTAATAAGAAGCCTGAGCTAATGGGCCAATCAATTTATAGTTAATGTAGACTGCTGTGTGATTCCTTTGGGACTTAACGATTGCAGGAACTGGGCAGGACAGAAACCCTGGCAACAACTAACAGTGGTGGATCTTCCTACTTCGATTAGTGTAATCAAGATACTCTGCTATAGATGCACCTACAGGTGAACCTAACAGAGACGACCCCTTTGTAGGACTCTTTATCTGGGTGACTCAGGATTGTATCAGGTTGAAAATTAAAACTAAAGACTACAAGGCCATTATTAAATAATAGGTATTTGTAATGAGCCCTGTAATATAGAGACTTGTTAAGAAACTAACAACTTCATAGAACGATGTCTATATAGTGTAAATACATAAAAACAAATGAATGCTTTTCAATGCTAACAGAATCTCATGTAATTTGAAGTTATTGCTTGTTTCTGGAGTTTCCTGGTTAATATGTTCAGATTGTGCTGACTATAAATGACACAAAACAGCCAAAAAACTACACGGAAGAGCTGTTGTAAAAAAATACATTTTTATTCTTCAAATATTCTTCATTTCCTTTTTCTAGTATATACAATTATAGCTAAAAACTTTGATATTAAATTGTATTATTTATAACCATGCTTATAATGAAGACTAAAATCTTATCGTGGCTTTTATTACCCTGATTTATCCAACTACTGTGAGCTTCAAAAGTTATCTTGCTGTTTTATTCTTTGTGTCCCCAATACCATCATTTCTTCAGGACACTGGGTTTAGATGCAATAAGGTTCTAAGACCTTAGAGCCTTCCTAGCTTTCAGTGTGTTTATTTTATTTTATTCTTGGAAATAAGTATAAAGTGAATAAGGTAGTATTCACCTTCTTTTCTCATCCAACTGCTACTCAAATGCTCCAACACTTCCCCCTACCAGGTTCATGTCTTCATCTTCATCGTCCCTAACTTTAATTTTGTAAAAGTCAACCTGGTAAATTCAATTAATGTTACTAAATTGTGCATGAGTATGGGTTTATCCTTGGAGCATGGAAAAATATCTGTCAGTGGCCACACCCTCAAATAAGAATGATCATCTCTTTCTCAGAATTTCTCAACTGCCTATGGCAAGGTGTAAGTTGAATAAGAAGTGCTATAATAAGGGGTGAACAATGGAGAACACTTCTCCATCTGTGGTGGGAGTTTGTAAGCTTGAATGACTTGGTCTTATGCAAGTCAGGAGAGGTACTCTGAACTTATGTGTAGTGGCGTAAATGAACGGCAGACAGAAATTATAATAAAATATTTAGCTTTAATAAGGGAAAGACTTACAGATCCGAAGTTCCCACAGAGAAGAGGAAAGCAGAAGGGAAGTGGGGGGAGCACACCAGCAATATTTATTAGTAAAAAATATCCTCAGGGGATCCCGCCCTACAAGCAAGGTGATTAGCTGGGGCTTCCCCTACACTTACGTGTTGTGAGCCACAACATGTTAAAAAAAATAACCATCTTTTACAGACAGCACTTCTCTCCATCCTCCAAATTCTACATTATGTCTCAAATCTTCTCCCACAATGGTCCCTGGGCCCTGGCAGATTGGGTAGGTAATAAAAATGTCACATTTATGGATGAGCGCTCACAGTCTCTTATTCTCAGCACCTAGACCTGTTTGTTATATGTCTCTGCACTGACTGTTGACCAATGGAAGAAGTTTGAGAGCAGTGCAGGTCTATGGGTATAAAGATGTGTATTTGAAAAATAGTTTGACAGTGTGACCATTTAACCTAACATTAATAATAGGTTTTACCCTAAAGCCAAAATCAATGGACTGTTGACAAGGATTAGACTATCAGACATGGCATTCCCTTTTGTAGAATAGGCTGCAAATGTAAAATAATGCAGCTAGTAACCCCCTAACAATTATGTCACTACTATGCCAGTGGACAAAGCTTACAAGGCAGGTTAGTATTGTAGCATACAAGATCAAGTACACACAACCATCTATAATTTCAGTTCTAGGAGATCCATTGCCTTCTTATGACCTCAGAAGCACCAAGCATGCATGTAATACATGTTTATGAGCAGGCAATGCACTCAACGACATTTTTAAAAAGATAAATCTATTTTAAAGCCAACTAGAGTAAATGGCACTCTCACAGAACTCCACTTCTTATTCATACTGAGAAGCTATTTCACTTCCTTTCAGGGTACAGATGTGCATGTCACAATCTTAATTGTTTAACAACTTAATTTTTTTGTCATATTTCTTTAAGAAATACATTTAATATTCACAACATTTCCAGTTTAATAATAACTACAAATTTACTTTTAGTGTCTATTTTACTTTTCTTTTAGATATTTTTCACAACTAGTTTGAGAATAGGTGAGCTGAAGCTGCTAATGCCATAATTTGGTACCTAACAAACAGAAAAGCGGAAAGCAGTCCACCTTAGAGTATAAGGTTTTCACAAGATACCTTCCTCTTAAAGCAATCACCAATATGGGCTTAATGGTCGATTTGCATAAACCTACTTGCCTAAATTCCTAAGTATGATTTACTTTTATTTTCAACAGAGCTGTACTTCCTCTATGATACCTTTTTTTAAAATACAGCATATGTTGCTTTTTATGTTCATTCTTAAAAAAAGAATTCATGGGTAAGTTTCTAACTTAATTGTATTTACCAAGTACCAGATGCCCAGTAAAAGCAATTTCTCTGTTATTTAAATATTTTAATTAATTTTTATTTCACTCTTCATGATTCATTTTTACTTTCTATGTTACTTAACAGTCCAGAAAAATTAGCTAGGCATAAATTTTTAAGTAGGGACTTATTCTCACAAAATAATAATAAATTGTATTCTTTAAGAAGTGAACAGAATTAACCATTCATTTCATTTTGGATATGAGTCTCAATAAGCTGAAGCAGCTAATCTCAAAATTCACATATTAAACACCATGTGTTCTGAGCCTCACCTGAATTTTTTTTTAGGCAGTTGTAAAAATGAGGAAAAAGACTTCATATCTGTTAGGTCATAGTATTAGAAAGACGGGGATAAAGCTGAAATCCAAATTTCAGAAATTATCAAAAAATAGAGTGGTTCCAACAATGAAACATAGCTGATTTGTAAAGGTAATTATAAAAATGTAGATCATTAAAGGATTCTTGTTTTATTATATGTCATTATCTAACTCAAGTACTTATTGTAAGACTGTGTTATAAATACTGAGAGACACTGTTTCAAATATGTTCTATGCCACTTACTGACCCTCAGTCCTGATACCAAGAATTTCAAAGTGCTTTCAAAAACAAACACTTTAAGCCATGAAGATATTATTTGCCATCAAGATACTCTATTGCTTTTCCTGCCAGGAACACAATGTACTAAAGAGGCTCAGAGGAAATGAGCGATGTTTTCCTTGAACACAAACTGCTGTTTCTATGAAAATGTTTGATTGTGTCTTTTCCAGGAAAATACCTCCACATTTTAAAGCTAAAGTGGAAATTCCTGAGATATTTATCTATTATTTTAATCTTTTCTCAAGTGACTCTTTTATTGAAGATTAAATAAATTACTCGTTACTTGAAGATTGATGAGATAAATTGTACT
The DNA here is from genome assembly GCF_037038515.1 of Microtus pennsylvanicus. Taxonomy (NCBI): domain Eukaryota; kingdom Metazoa; phylum Chordata; class Mammalia; order Rodentia; family Cricetidae; genus Microtus; species Microtus pennsylvanicus. The sequence continues at coordinate 45,124,193 of NC_134593.1, forward strand.
AGAATAATTAAAATATACATTTCTGAAATGATCAAATTAAGCATTAATTATGAACATAATAGTTTAATAACAAGTCACAGTTATAAGTGTACAAACTTGAAATAATTTGATATTATCTAGACTTCCTGCCATTTCATTTAGACAAATTATATAATCATTAGAGAAATATTTTCATCAATTTTGTAGAGAAAATATTACGCTATTGTAAAAAACAGAAATTAGAATGGTCTCACCGAATGTGCAATCTATGATAGTTGGGAGCCAGGTACGGAAATTTACAGTGACCTCAGTGTGATGTTAATTGAGTTACAGAGTGTGGAGATTCTCTGTAGACTTTGCTGGGTGTGAGAAGAAATGCTGAGTTGGCCTGTGGATCAAGGTCTGGGGCACCTTTATTTCAGAGAGACAGCAGGACCCTAAATATGTTGAAGCTAAATCTTACTGGGTACACAGCCCAGGTAGATGATAGACAAACGTCCTACTTTGTCATCTGCCTGCATGGCACGCACATCTTCTGGGTGAAGAGAGTGTAAAGAGAACTTCTATATAATACCCTTGGATAATCCAGACGGGGAGCCTACTGAGCAATTAATTGCTCAAGGAGCATAAGCCACCGGCAACGCTGTGATACTGAACAAGCATAGATTTCCTTCAGAGAACATGAACGGCAGCAAGCACGTCTTTATAAAAGCATGTGGCTGTTAGAACATGTGTGGCAACCGGTTCTCTGGAGACTCAGCAGCATTCTTCTTCAAAATAAAATCACTGCAGCGAAGAAGAAACACCGTGAGCTTTCATCACCATGTGAACGAGGAAACAAATCATTCGCCCTGGGAGTTTCCCTGGAACAGCCCATGCAGCTCTCTATTTTATTTCAATTTCAATTTTTATGCTACTCACTTGCTGCCAGGTACTTTTGGTAAGCAGGGGATGCCTAGTTAGGTATGAGAATAAGCCTTGGAAGAAATGACTGATTTTAGTCCATTTTACACATCTTATAATCAATAGAGACATATTGAGCAATTTTAGAATCAGTGATTGGGGCAGGACCAAGTCCCTCCCCACTGCGTTAAGGCTAATCATAGCATTCCATCATAGGGAATAGGTTCCAATAAGCTCATGTACCAGGGATAAATCCTGGTTCTACTGCCAGGTTCCCCTCAAATAGCCCAAGCTTTACCACTGCCTCCCACATACAGAGGGTCTAGTTCGGGCCAGCGGAGGCTTCACAGCTGTTGGTCTAGAGTTCAAGAGTTTCCATGAACTTGGCTCAACTGTCCTTGTAGATTTTCCCATCATGATCTTGGCCTCCCTTGCTCATATGTTCCCTCCTCTCACTGGATTCCCGAAGCTTGGCCTGGTGCTTGACTGTGGATCTCTGCATCTGGTTCCATCAGTTATTGGATGAAGGCTCTATGATGATAGCAGGGTATCCACTAATCTGATTACAGGGGAAGGCCAGTTCCAGCCCCCTTTCCTCTATTGCTGGGAATTTTAGCGAAGGTCATTCTTTTTTTTTTTATTGAGAAAAGGAAAAAAAAAAACAAGTTTCCGCCTCCTCCCAGCCTCCCATTTTCCTCCCCCTCCTCCCACCCTTCTCCCCCTCCTCCGAACCTTCTCCCCCTCCTCCCACCCTTCTCCCCCTCCCCCACTCCTCTCCCCCTCCCTCTCCAGTCCAAAGAGCAGTCAGGGTTCCCTGCCCTGTGGAAAGTCCTAGGTCCTCCCCCCTCCGTCCATATCTAGGAAGGTGAACATCCAAACTGGCTAGGCTCCCACAAAGCCAGCACATTACGTAGGATCAAAGCCCCGTGCCATTGTCCTTGGCTTCTCAGTAGTCCTCATTGTTCGCCATGTTCAGAGAGTCCGGCCCTATCCCATGCTTTTTCAGTCACAGTCCAGCTGGCCTTGGTGAGCTCCCAATAGATCAACCCCACTGTCTCAGTGGGTGGGTGCACCCCTCGCGTCCCGACTTCTCTGCTCATGTTCTCCTCCTTCTGCTCCTCATCGGGACCTTGGGAGCTCAGTCCAGTGCTCCAGTGTGGGTCTCTGTGTCTATCTCCATCCATCACCAGATGAAGGTTCTATGGTGATATGCAAGATATTCGTCAGTATTGCTATAGGATAGGGTCATTTCAGGTTGCCTATCTTCAGCTGCCCAAGGAACTAACTGGGGACATGGCCTTGGGCTCCTGGGAGCCACTCTAGGTTCAAGTCTCTTGCCAACCCCAGGGTGGCTCCCTTAACTAAGAATCGTGCTTCTGTGCTCCCCTATCCAACCTTCCTTTATCCCAATCATCCCTTTTCCCCAAGTTCCCCCCATCCTCCCCTTCTCCCTTCTCTCACCCCATCTCCTCTTACCCCCTTTCCACCCCACCCCCAAGATCCCAATTTTCTCCCCGGCAATTTTGTCTACTTCCCATAGCCAAGATGATAACTATATGTTTTTCCTTGGGTTCACCTTCTTACTCAGCTTCTTTAGGTTTACCAATTGTAGACTCCATGACCCTAATTTATGGCTAGAAACCAATTATGAGTGAGTACATCCCATGTTCATCTCTTTGGGTCTGGGTTACCTCACTCAGAATAGTGTTTTCTATTTCCATACATTTGCATGCAAAATTCAAGAAGTCATTGTTTTTTATCGCCGCGTAGTACTCTAATGTGTATATATTCCACCCTTTCTTCATCCATTCTTCCATTGAAGGGCATCTAGGTTGTTTCCAGGTTCTGGCTATTACAAATAATACTGCTATGAACATAGTTGAACAAATGCTCTTGTCATATGATAGGGCATCTCTTGGGTATATTCCCAGGAGTGGTATTGCTGGGTCCAGGGGTAGGTTGATCCCGAATTTCCTGAGAAACCGAAACACTGATTTCCAAAGTGGTTGCACAAGATTGCATTCCCACCAGCAATGGATGAAGGTACCCCTTCCTCCACAGCCTCTCCAGCAAAGGCTATCCTTGGTGTTTTTCATTTTAGCCATTCTGACAGGTGCAAGATGATATCTCAAAGTTGTTTTGATTTGCATTTCCCTGATTGCTAAGGAGGTTGAGCATGACCTTAAGTGTCTTTTGGCCATTTGTACTTCTTCTGTTGAGACTTCTCTGTTCAGCTCAGTGCCCCATTTTTTAATTGGGTTAATTAGCATTTTAAAGTCTAGTTTCCTGAGTTCTCTATATATTTTGGAGATCAGACCTTTGTTGGGGGTTGGTGAAGATCTTCTCCCAGTCAGTAGGTTGCCTTTTTGTCTTAGTGACAGTGTCCTTTGCTTTACAGAAGCTTCTCAGTTTTAGTATGTCCCATTTATTCAATGTTGCCCTTAATGTCTGTGCTGCTGGTGTGCGAAGGTCATTCTTATGGATTCCTAAGGTATTTCCCTAGCTCCCACTTTCTCCCTAACCCCATAATGGCTCTCTCAAGATATCTTTGTCATTCCTCTCCCATTCTGTCCCTTCCCTCTTGACCATTCCTGTGCTAGAATTTGTTGACTCCCCTTTGGAGACTTTCCCCATTGGGAGGAGTGGATGGAAGGTGGACTGAAGTGGGTGGAGGAAAGGGGTCAGCAGAGGTGTGAGGGGGATCTGTGTTTGGAATGTGAAAATGAAATTTAAAGAATAGTAAATAAAATCTTAAAAAATCAGTGATTGTGGTGATTGGGATGATTCAAAATGTCAGCTCGGAAGTATCTATAATTACCAAGAGACTATATGTGACAGATTATCTAGATTGGTATTATGACAGGAATGTGAGCCAAGTCTACCAATATGCCACACCATCGGTCATGAAACGCAGAAAGTGAACTGAGAAATAGCCTTTGTTTCCCACTCTTCCTAACTGCAGATGTGATGTGTCATCTACTTCAAGCTCCTCAGTCATCTGTCTGCTACATTGATGGTCCTACAGTGGGGCTGGGAGGCATAGTCCGTCCTTCCTTAAATTGCTTTAGCCAGGGTATTTTGTAAAAACAACAATACAAATAACAAATACAGGAGTTTGGTACCAGAAAGTGGGCTACTATTTTGATCAATCCAACCATGTAGTTCTTAGTCTTTGGAAGACATTTTCTGAAGGAATGTGTAAAAGTTTAGAATTTTGTGTTAGAAAAATTCTTGAATACTGCAAATAGAACTTAGCGAGCCATTGTCTGGCAGCTTGGAAAATGCAATGGAAACTTTGAAAACAAAAGCACTAAAAAGATAGAATGAAAAGTACAGAAAATGGATCCCTGACTCACTAAGATTAAAAGGATTCAAAATTTTCACTGGGAATTGGACTTGGACCCATTCATATGATATGCTGGCAAAAAAAAAAAAAATGAATTCAGTCTTTCTGCTGAAACTTGAGAACTGGGCAATGGACTAATTAGTTTCGCATTAGAAATACCAAGATAGGATACCATTTAGGCTGTGTTATAGCTACTGCTTAAGTTCTCATCTAGACCTACAGTAAGATAGATAAACAGATGACATACACATATATAGAAAATGTGCATGTTTATGGAAAATGAAGAGCTTGATGGAGCCCAGGGACGTGGTAAAATTCTGAAAAAGTGGACACAATTGATAAAACAAAACCTCCTGTTTTTCACTGGGGCAAGAAAAGGGATCTGTTAGTAGGGATCTTTTCATAAGTTCCTACCTATCAAAGGCTCCAACTTGTGATCCGCAAATTTATTTGAAATGAGGGAACCTAAATGGAGGATGCTACTACAAAGGGTTCCATGGCCCCCAATACTGGTCAGAAAAGAGAAGTTGCTGCAACTGTTGTCCAAGGGGGCAAGGTTCATACCAAGATGTTAGTAAAAAATGGTGATATCATCCACAAGGTGCTGGTTTTGTATGTACGACAAATGTAAGTTTGAAGGAGTCATGGAATATTGAACCAAAGATATACCAAAGTCAAGCAATGTGTTGTAATCTCCACAAAGAGGGCAAATTTTGATATTGTTTAAAATTCTAGCCGATTTTAACTAAAATTGTATTGTTAATATTAAAATGTTATGTTTGGGGTATATATGCTGCTTCATCTAATATAAACAATATTTTAACACACTGAAAATCTTGTATGAGTCAATTAACAAGTTTGCATATGCCTTTTAAGGCTGACTATTTGCATATAGACTTTTGCAAGCATGTCAACTTTCGCAGATACATGCAGGTCTGTGTCTGGAAGACCTGGGGTTTGAAGACTGGAAAGAATGGGACAGACTACAGTCTAGTGCTGTGCACAGCCTTTCTATGGTTTCAATGTACTTTTGTAAAAAGTGTAAGCAAAAACAATGATCCAAAGAAGGTAGAGTTAAAAAAAAAACACGATCAGAAAAACATGTAAAAAAATGTCAGTAAGTAACGAATTCATATTAACAGAGCAGCCCTTTCCCAGGACTTTCTCAAGACAGACAAATTTAAACACAATTGAATGGCACATACAATAGAGTATATTTGGGAAAGTATGAAAGCAAGGAATAAGGCCATATCCAGATTCAGGGTACACTGACCAGATTGTGTTTGATAGCTGTGTTCTGACATCCAACAAGAATAAACATGTCTTCTAAATTTAATGTAAATGTTTGTCACAGAAGGTATGAAGTCATGTCCAAGAACAACCTAGGGAACAAAACATTAGAAGAAAAGGGATTCCCAGAAAAGGTGACACCTCAGCTAAGACTTTAAGAAATGCAAACACTTTTCAGAGAAATAAGAGAAAACAGTGCTAAGTGAAAAGGTAAGCAAGGACAACCTGCAGAGACTGAGATGTCGTGGAGAGTGTGGGAATCCAGAACCTGCTTTAATGAAGCACAAGTTAAAACTTCTAAAAATATAGTCAACAGGGAAACTGTTTTTAAATTCTTGGGAGGGAATGGAACGGTTTGGAGGAATAAGGACAACAGGGTGCATTCTCTGTCCCAGTGGTGCAGCATGCCTGGGAGGCAGCTCTCAGCACAGATGGAGCTGGTGGTTTCAAAGATGTTGTGAGCTCTGTTTTGATTCTATCTCCTTCCTATTTCCCAATCCCTTTTCCTTCTTCCTCTTTTTTCCTTTCTTTATTCCACATTTTTCTTCATGTTTCATGTGACACACAGACAGGTGCTTACTGTAAAGGAATAATGATAGAACCTAACAGACCTAGGCCAAGTGCAACTAACATTGCTAGATTTTATATCTGCATAGATTTTAGGATAAAACCTACATAATATTCAAAATGTTTGGCTATATGCAATTAGTTCTCTTATCTGAAGCTAGTTTTGTTTTCTGAAGCTAGTTTTGTTTTCCATACATATTTCTGTTGCATATACGCCAGATTAAGAACTCTTTGTGCTAGATTGATAGGGCATATTTCTCGGAGGTATAAGTTAGTGTGAAATAAATAATATAGCATATTGTTACAGAAATAATACCGAGCAGTGAGAAGTTGTTAGGTGTGTTGTGATTTGGATATGGTTTTTAAAGTCAGAGAGGATTTTTCTATAGCTTATTTTGTGAACGTACACTAATTTACTCAACCAATTATGAATTTCTGGAAATTGAACAAGCTTTTTTCATTACTCATCATTCTGCAGTAAGCTTATAGACAAGCCAGATATTTCTTATATTTTCATTATTAGTGTTTTATCTCTCAGTTTAGAAGTGGAAGTGCAAAAGTAGAGGATTATGTCTGCTTTTAAATGTAAATACACTGATTAGAGAAATTTGATCTAATCTTCATTTATCTGCTTTTATAGCAATTGTGTAGCAGCTTGGGCTCTCTGAAATTATGGATCTGTATAATGTTCAAGGTAGTTGTAAACTTCTATAAGAAGAAGATATCTTTAGTTATATTTTCACAAGATAGGATCTATCCATACTTGATTTTTGTGTCCATTCCCATGTTTTCACTATCTTAAACTTATTTTTCTGCGTCATAAACATTTATAAGTCTATCTGAAGCAGTTTGACAGGTGTGAGACTTAATGGATAAATCCTATAGTTTTGTAAATCTCAATAGGTTAGCAGTACAAATAAGAAAGGGAGAAGCCAGAATGAAGATGGCATGGTTTGCTGGCAGTACGCCTCAGATGCAATGGCCAGGAAAACAAATGAGGGAGCCATTTGGATGTAATTAGAGAGCAGGAGGCAGAGAAAAGAAAAGAAGAGTCTGGGAAATAAGGCACAGATGATGCTTCTGTCCTCCCTTGTCCCCAGACCTCTCAGTCTGCGTTTCCTGTCTGTTCTTCGGTGACAATACATGTGGACACCCACTGAAATGTACTCAGCCTTGAGATTATTAATAATTTCAAAATTGAAACCAGCTGCACACAAAATATTGTAAACCAAATGCTCGAATCAATTCTCTTGGTTCTATTTATCTCCTATTAATACAGTCATCTCATGAAGTTGCAGTTTTATTGCAGTGTCCTTAAGTAAACTGTGAGGGCCAAGAAGTAGTTTCACTTGTATATTTTAAACACAACTCTCTGTGGGGCAGTTGCAAATTAATTAAATTAGGAGTTGATTTCATATCTTGATGCAGTGTTTTGCATGTCTACTAAAAACAAATGATACCTGAAATAATACTCATTACCTGTATTTATTCACTCAATAAACATTTCGTGCTAACTTCTTATATGTTTGGTTGTGAACCTAGCCTTTAATGGCTGAACCATCCCTCCAAGCCTTGATGCTAACTTCTTAAGGTACACAGCATATGGCGTTGGGATGGCTATGCTCTTGAGGACTTTACTCTCTGAATTGAAGTGTAGGATAGAACAGACAAAAGAGAAATTAAAAGGTGACTGATATTTAAATGATATGAGCATGAATTACTGCTCTTTTAAACAGCATTTTATATACTGCTGGATATTTTCCCAGACTCATTCTATGTGGAAATTTGGGAGAAATGGAGAAACGTGGCTAATAGATAATTGTGAAGAATTCTTCAAATTTTCATACCAGCATTAATAAGATTTAGCTTGTGAACACAGATTTGTTTTCCTTCATGTTAGGCCCAATCATTTCATTTTACTTTTAATTATTGCTATTGTAGTGTGTGTGTGTGTGTGTGTGTGTGTGTGTGTGTGTGCCCAAGTGTAACTGTGTATGTAGGTCATGTACCACAGTATGTATTTGGATGTCAGAGATCAACTCTGTGGAGTAATTTATATCCTTCCATTTTTCCCGTGTACCAGGATCAAACTCAGGTCACCTGGTTTTGTAACAGGTACCCTCAATCCAGTGAACCATCTCACAGACCCAATGATTTCAGACTTCATCAAGTAGAACAGAAATTTTCATTTAAGTTATATAAAATAAATCATGTAAGTAGTGAGATTCTTAATAATTATAATGGTTCTTTGATAGTAATTCTATTTTAGTTTACTTCAAGTTGATGCCTAGAATTCAGTTTTACATTATTTTATCTATTTATATATTGTTATTATTAGTAATAGTAGTAATACTAGAAAGATGAATAAAAATTGTATATATTAATTTATTTTTCCTTCTTTTTATTTTTTGTTTCTGTTTTTTTGTATTTGATTTTTCCTATTCAAAATACTATCTTTTTTTCAATTTCCATACCAAACTCAGGCCCCACTCCCTCCTCCCCTTGTTCCCTCCACCTTCCCCTCCCCATAACCCATCCCCCATCCACTTCTCAGAGAGTGTAAGGCACATTGCTTTGAGGAATGACCAAAACCCTCCTTACTATGTCTAGGCTGAGCAAGGCATCCCTCCAAAGATAATGGGTTCCAAAAAGCCAATATAAGCAGTAGGGATAAATCCTGGTCCCACTGCCAGTGTCCTCAGAGTCTGCCCCAGCCATACAACTGTCACCCACGTTTCAAGAACCTAGTTCAGTCTTATGCTGGACACCTTATCCCCTCTTCCTTCCCTTCCACTCTCCCTTTTCCCCCCACCCACATGCTTCCAATTTTCTCAGGAGATATTGTCTATTTCTACTTTCCAGGAAGATCTATATGTGTTTCTCTTAGAGTTCTCCTTGTTACATACCTTCTCTGGAGTCATGGTCTGTAGGCTTGTTATACTTTGCTTTACAGCTAGTATCGACTTATGAGCGAATACTTACCATACCCATCTTTCTGGGTCTTGGTTAACTCACACAGGATTTTTTTTTTCTAGTTCCATCCATTTGTATGCACATTTCAAGATGTCATTTTTTTAACTACTGAGTAATATTCCATCATGTAAATGTACCACATTTTCTTTATCCATTCTTCAGTTGAGGGGCATCTAGGTTGTTTCCTGGTTCTGGCTATTACAAATAATGATGCTTTGAACATAGTTGAACAAATGTCCTTGTAATATGATTGAGTACCCTTTGGGTATATGCCCAAGAGTGGTATTGCTGGGTCCTGAGGTAGGTTGATTTCCAATTTTCTGATAAAATACCATACTGATTTCCAGAGTGGTTGTACAAATGTGTATTCCAACCAACAATGGAAGAATATTCCCCTTACTCCACATCCTCTCCAGCATAAGCTATCATTGGTTTTTCTGATCTTAGCCATTCTGACAGGTGTGAGATGGCATCTCAGAGTCAGTTTGATTTGCATTTCCCTTATGGCTAAAGATGTTGAACATTTCTTTACATGTCTTTCAACCATTTGAGATTCTTCTGTTGAGAATTCGCTGTGTAGATCTGTACTCCAATTTTTAATTGGATTATTTCATATTTTGGTGTCTAATTTCTTGAGTTTTTTTATATACATTTTGGAGATCAGTCCTCTCTGTCTGATCTGGGGTTGGTGTTTGTGTCTTTCACATCATGTGTCTCTATCCCATTTATTTCTCCATCCCTTCATATTCACCCTCTGCCTTTGCAACCTCCTCCACAAAATAAAATAAAAGTTAGGAAAAAAATAAAATAATAGAGAAGGAAAAAATCAATCTCTTCATGGAACCTGTAGTGTGATACTGTGAGTCATGCTGTAAACCCTTTTATACATATATCTTTGTTTAAAGGTATTCACAGTACAGTCATCAGTCTGGCTTGAGGACTATGGTTTCTGTTATAGTAAGGACGTAGGCTATCACTGTAACTCCTCTTTGTTATTACCCTATTGCTCTGTGTTGTTAATATTCTGCATCTTTGGGTTTTCAAGACAGGTTGCTTCACATGCTCCAGCAGATCACAGATGGGATAGATGTTGGGATGAGCCAACACATATCCCTGGTTCTCTGCCTGAGTGGTTCTGGAGTTGGTCATCCTGCTAGCTTTCAGTGGTGTGGAAGGTCCTTCTGTCTATGTGTTGTTTTTATTGGTTAATGCATAAATAAAGTGCTTTGGCCTGTAAATTGGAGATAGTAGAGCTAGGCATGTTGTGGGGAGGGAACTAAACTGAATGCTGGGAAAAAGAAGGTGGAGTCAGGAGAAGCCATGTAGCCCCCACTGGAGACAGACAGTGGATGGAATTTTGTCCAGTAAACCACAGCCACGTGGTGATACATAGATTAATGGAGATGGGTTAGTTTAGGATATGAGTTATCCAGAAATATGCTTAAGCTATTGGCCAAACAGTATTTCAAATAATATGGTTTTAGCGTGATTATTTGGGTCTAAGCAGCCAAAAACAAACGAGCAGCCTCCTACTACATCTCACCACCAAGATGAGCTCCCTTGCATTGCTCTGGCAAGTTGACTCCTTACAGTGATGAACAAGGGCCAGGACCAGTTCTTCTGTTTTCATGTCCTCAGAGTCAGATTTCTCACACTGACATCTTCAGAGTCAGCTCTACTGTGTTGCCCAGGCATGGTATTGGGGCTACAGTCCCAAAGGCTGCAGCTAATGAAGGGAAGGACCAGTTCCTGCTCTAATGGCCTCAGGGCTAATTATCCCACTTTCCTCAGGTAAAGATAGATGGGAGGGTGTGGGGGGGGGTGACTTTCCTCCATCCATGCTGCCACATGACAGATGGCTAATTGGAAAGTTCTTTTATGCTCACAACTTTGGAACTGGCTCACTCACACCTCTGCCAATGGGGTTGGCTCTATTGTGTTTGCCCAGGAGCAGTGCAGGGTAAGTGTTGCAGCTGGTGGCATATATGGGCAGCTCTCCCACCATTTTGACCTCAGGGCCAGCACTTCCACCTGACTAAGGCATTGGTGGGCAGGGAAGTGTCTCTCCCAGACCCATTCCATCATACATTATTGGGGACAGCTTTCTCATGCTCACAACTTTAGAGGTGGCTCACCCACATCTCTGTCAATGGGGTTGGGTCTATTGTGCTGACCATGTGAGGTGCAGGGCCTGCTCTACAGGATGTTGCACCTGGTATCAGGAGGGGCAGCTCTCCTGTCCTTCTGATCTCAGGGCCAGCTCTCCGCTCTGCCTCAGGTATTGATGTGAGAGGAGGCATCTGTCCCCAAACCATTCTGCAGGTTTATGCCTAGAATTAAATTTTACATTGTTTTAAAATAATACTTTCTTCTTCCTTTATTTTATATTTTGTATTCTTCTTTGGCAGGCAATTCAGTTGGTAAGTGAAATAGTTTAAAACTGTGGAAAATGACAGCCTCCTAAAAGTTCTATCCTTTGCTTCTGGAGCTACAAGTGAGACTTCTATGTCTGCCCCTCACATGTACCCTCTGGCCTATGTCTTGCTCTTTACTCTGATACTAAACATGTATTAAATGACAACACAGGTCTGACCTATTCTCATTGTAGATCTTCCTCAGAATAGCATGTGCAGATTCAGCGCCCACCTGCTGTGACATTTCCTTCAAAGGTCAAGACACCAGAGTTATATATTACACAGCCACTCTAGTTTATGAGTAAGAACTCTCTGACACTTTCCTGATTACTCATTTGTTCTACACATAGTTCTCTTGTATTTACTTTGTGCACCAGACATTATACCAGGTTTGTGAGATTACTGCAATAAGGAGAAGAAGGTAGAGAAGATGGGGAGAATTGAAGAAGGAGCCAGTTGGGGTTGAAAGTAGACAATAGAATTATGGTGCTTTCTGGGTTTACATTTCAGCATATCTCTGTCCTAGCAGAAAATATCCAGATTGTAGGAAAAGACATTCTAGTTAATATGCTTAGTCTTCATGATGGTTATGCTAATATTGTGGTGATGATGGTGATGGTGGTGGTAGTGGTAACCAGTGACGTGTGTGTGTGTGTGTGTGTGTGTGTGTGTGTGTGTGTGTATTAATGCTAAGTGCTTTAAGACTCTTCATAGTCTTTTTTGGTGTTCTGTTTCATAATAAGTTTGATGTGCATGTCAGATTAGCTACACATTACCATATTGAGGAAAAATAACCAAGTACGAGAACAAGACTATAAACTACAAAGTCTCAAAGTGTTCTGTTTATTGAATCACCTTGGGAGCTTTTCAAAATCTCTGATGAATGGGCTGGAGAGATTGCTCAGTGGTTGAGAGCAATTGCTGCTCTTTCATAGAACTTCAGTTCAGTTTCAGAACCGCTATCTATCCAGTGACTTACAGTTGTAACTCCAGTTCCAGGGAATTTGATGCCCTCTTTGGCCTCCACTAGCATTGTATGAACGCGGTACACCTGAAGACATTTAGGGTTATACATATATGCATGAAATAAATAAGCAAACACATTTAAAAAAATAACCTGATTCTCATTTTTCATATCACATGAATGAAATGGAAACTCTGGGAGAATCCAGACATTATTTTGTTGTTCTTTATTTCTCTTAAAATTGCTCTGAGTTATTTTACATACAAACTTGATAGTCTATGTTACAACCATGTTTATTTTCTTAATTTGAGTTAAGTGTCAGGAGAAATCATCCAAGAATATTGCTAAGTTCCTGATTCAGAAGGTCTGGGGATGACTGTAGATTGTTGATGTTGAAAATGTTTCTAGGTGCTATATCCACTGATATGTATGTCATATATTGTGGAGCAAGGTGCTAACCAACATTTATCTCCTTGTCAAGATGCTTTAAAACTCTAGTGTTTTTAAAGTGGCGGTTTACTGTCAGACCAATTCAGAATTGTGAAACTCATCAGTGCTCCAAGTTCAGGAAGCTTGAAAGCATTCAGAGAAGAGATTCTAATGTCCTTATTTGCTCAATTTGCAAACTCTCCATTCTTTGGTGTAAAGATTTCTTTCCTATAAACGTACATGTTTCATTCTTTCAGGTACTGAGAGCTTTGGGAAAGTGATGCTGTTATGGAAAACAGAACTGTCACAATTGAGGCTAGTATTCATTCTCACAAATTAGGACACAGCTGGAAGGAACCATGTATGAGAAAGCAGGCCCCTAGCATTCTGAAACTGTGAGCATGTGCTCTCCCACCTCTAGCTTTCAGATCTGTAAGAAGCAATTTTGCTTATTCTTTAACCATCTACTTGATGCTGTAGCTAAGACTCATTTCTATTCCAATATGACTTCCAGAGCATGCACACCTAGGGAAACTGGTCTTTACATCCATCAGGAGGCACTATCAGCACATTCCTCCCTCATGCAAAATCAACACTTAAACCTCACAGGGGAGAAAAGCTAGAGTTAGCAGAGTTTTATAAAACGTAGCATCTTCATAGCCTACACTCTTTTTTAAAGAAAAGTATTCTCACAAGACCTTGTTCCTCTGTCTAGTGATTAATACACAGATTATGAGAAAGGCTTACACCATTTGTCTCTGTCTTTATATCTTTCTGTGCCTGTCTCTCTGTCCTTCTGTCTCTCTGTCTTTGCTTCTGTCTGTGTGTATGTATCTGTTTCTCTCTGTCTGTCTCTGTCTTCTTGTATCTCCGTGTATTGGTGTGTGTGTGTATGTGTGTGTGAGAGAGAGATAGATAGATAGATAGAGAGAGAGAGAGAGAGAGAGAGAGAGAGAGAGAGAGAGAGAGAGAGAGAAATTATTTAGGATTCAATTATTTAGCTCCAGAGATAATTATCCAATTTATTTTTGAAATGTGTCACAACTATCTCTTAGGTCCTCTCTGCTTCTCTGTCCCAGTTCTTTAATTTTTCACTCTGTAGGCATTTTATTCTTGAAATATATTTTATTCTGTTTGCATTTTATATTTATCTGAACCAGTGTCCCCATTTTTGCTCTATATCAAGATTTATGAAAAAACGCCTTTCGGTTATCAAAAATGACAAAGGAAATGAGAAAGAATATGTAAGTTTAAGAAAGAATTCTGCATTCCTCTTAAATGAGAGAAAACTACTGATTTGTGCTTTAGTTTTTCAGGGAAAAGAAGTCTCATCTCAATCCAAATGCATTGGACTACATTTGTTGTGTGGTATCATTTATTAGCACAGAAAGTGTTGTGTAATACGTGTTAGGTTTGTGAAGTGTGCCAATAAATGTCTTGTATACACACACTACTTGCAATCTAAAACAATGATTCTAATGAACTTCATCTTCTTCTATTCATGTATTGTATATAATGTGGAACATTTGAATTGGAAATAGGACAGATAAAAAAAGTGGAGTAAAAAGTCTTTTGGAGAAAATATTCCAAGATGATTGTTTTTTTGTTTTTTTATAGAGATTATAAATTACTTTCCACAGTTAAGGAGACTCGTTTGCTAGAGTAGAGACATGTATTTTTCTGCAATGATATAAAAAGATACACATTTAACATACAGCTTTTTCTTAATTCCAGCAGTCTCTTATATATGCAATCTCTTCATGCCCATCCATCTTATCTCAATTACAAACATTAGACATTTAGTTTATCTCATTCTAAATTGTGTCTGACCTGGATTCTCAAATCCAATGTTATTCATGTCAGGGCTAATCAACTAGCAGGAGCTATCACAGACAAAAAGAAAAATACAAGTGCAGTTCTCTATGTAATCCTGTGACTTCATTAATTAATGTGAATATGTTTATCTAGCAGTGCTACTATTCTCTACTTTATTTCCCATTTCTATTTGTGTACTTATTCTAAGATTTTTTTTAAATTTCCTTCACTTAGCAAATAATTCAGCATGTATTTAATGCTTTTATTTTAGAGAGAGTATTTCAAATATCTACTGTAATTTTTATTCATGTATAAAGCTTTGGTTTTCTATATGAGTCAGCTAAACTTTCTCATTTATAGACTGTTCTAGTACTTTTGCAGGATAATGTATTATTTTTGGTGAGCACTGTCTCTGCGACTAGCCATAGTGTTTTATTGAAGCAACAGAAAGGAATAGCTGGAACAGTTATTATCACTGCTAGGAAATTTTCTGTGCTACATATAGCAGAAAAATCTTTTTCTATCAATTGTATTGTGATGTAAATGTACTTTTCCACTTGTCATATAATACAGCATATTTTAGGATCTATGGATTAAGGCATCTGCAACGTTGTGGGAATAGTCTGCTTACTGATAAGAAGAATAAATAGGTTATTAGATATTTTGCTTACTGTGAGGAATAACAGCATGATATCTGAGTACTCTCAAAAAAGCTCACAGTGGGAAAATAAAATGAAATATATTTTAGAATTTCTCCTGGCTCTAAGAGACAGTTTGCGTATTTTCCGAGATTTTACCATTTTTCCATTAAATAAATTCATTAGTATAGTTTTTTTAGAAATCCTCTTCAATTGAGCTGATGGATTCTTCCACAGATATTTTCAGTGTAAACTTTGATATGCCACAGAAATTTGAAGAGCAATTCTGAGTCAAACAAAGAAAAATGAAGGTTACTTCACCCAAGTTCTATTAGACTAATAATCAAAGGTATTATATAGGCCCACTTATTCAGCTATTCTTTGCAGAAATTTGTTCAGTTGGACGTGGAATACATTGATAAAGGAGATGGGTATACACTACAGTTCATTTTGTGGGGAAATAGTCTTTTCAAAGATCAGTTTGAGAAATCAAGCATATGCAGAATACTTGCTTTTGCTCAGTTTGAGCTCATCATCCAATGTAAATATTTTAGAAAAGGTCAAATACAGGTTACAGAGTTCTTGCACTGAATATTTCAACTGCTACCTATAAGAAAAATCTACAAAATGAAAATTTTACTTAATTTTTTCATACAATATATTTTGATGTTTTCCCTCCCTGATCTCCTGTATACCTCCCTACCTACCCAACTTCTTCCCTCCATTGATAAAACAGAAAACGCTGCATTAACAAAACAGGCAAACCTAAGACAATAGTAAACAAAAAGGTACCTAAGCAAGGAAACAAGAACAAAATAACAAGTGCAGAAAAATATGGAGTTCCTTCTGTGTTGATCAACCACTACTTGGCAAATAATTTCTCCTGGAATCTCATTGATATATCCAGTGGCACTTATTGGGAGAAAATGGACTTTATTTTTCCCAGCTATAACTAACTTCTTGGTTAAAATTGAGACTTCACTGAAGAGAGTGAGTGACTTTGGAGCACTCAGCTTAAAATTGGGATATATTCATCAAACCACTTCCATCAAGGCTCAGGGATTTATGGGAAAGAGCTAAGGAAAGATTATTATTATTTTTATTTTTAAACCAGAGGTGGAATGTATTTCCAAGGAAAGAGTGTCTTCCGCACACAACAGGATGAATGTGGATGAATGCAGACAGATGTGTATAAGAACTCATAGAGACTGGCAACATATACAAGACCTGCACAGGTTCAAACCAGAAAAAAAATCCCAACATGGAGAAGGGGAAGTGGACATAAAATACAACTTCTAAACTGAGGAAAACAAAAGACTCAAAGCATGATAAATGAAGACCTGTTTGAGACAATGTCTTCTACATAGCCCAAGACCTGTTTGAGACAATGTCTACTACATAGCCCTGCCTAGTCTGTGCCTATGTACATCAAGCTGACCTTGAATCTGTGGTCATTTTTTTTTTGTCCCTGCCTCCAGAGTACTGGGCTTAGAGGTCTCCACTACCACCATATCCATACATGAGTTGCTATCAGCACATGGCTTAGAATTAGTGCTGTCAGCATTGAGTTTGAAAACTTTAGAAGTCTACAATTCTAAGAAAATAACATTAGAGAAACTAATTCCCCATATATAAAGCAGTGGATTAAGGAAATAATGTGGATAGATGATTTTCTAAAAGGAAAATAGCATTAGATATTGTATCTATTTTCAGAATTCAGTTTTTGACAGTAAAAATGGTTAAACCCAAGGTCCCAGACATGCTAATCAAATGTTACACATTAGCTAAAGTCACTGCTCTTCCATTCATAATTTTAAAACTTGTATTCAATGATTAACTTCCTTGGCTTATTTTACTCTTCATTTAGTTGCAGTACTTTTTCTTTGACTTATCTATAGTTGTTTCCTCTGCAGAAATTTTTGTTCATAGTGAATGCAAATACAATCATTGTATTAATTATTATCAATATTATGAATTGCATTATTATTAATATTTCTCATCATATTTCACCAGATACATTAGCATTTGAATAATATTATATAGCACTATTTAAAAGACTTTACACAACAGTTCCCAAGGTCTGTTTTATACTCCAGTAAATTAGAAGCTCACATTGTCAGGAAAACACATTAAGAAAACACAAAGTCTAACTTGCAATGAAAAAAGTCTATTTGCCAAATGTAAATCAGTACGTTAACCTTGGATCTGGGTTAATTTTTACACAGCATAGGTCATTTACCATAATACTTTATTTTACTTTTGCCGAAATGCAAATTAAAATCTTCCTGAGAAGATCGTCTGGTTCACAGTGTCCAGGACATTTATTTGTTGCTTCTTTAAGAAACATTTATCTTAGGAGTTCTAAAGAATTCAGTTTTCCTAAAGAACACCAGAAATGGGCATTATAAAATATTTAACTTTTTTGTGTTCATGGAAAGTATTCACTATTTATTTTGTAATTCATATATTATAAATACTGCACATTTAAATATTTTTTTTAACTTGTAGTACTTACCTCTTGATAGCGTCCTATCTGCCAGGTAGTCTTGACCTGTTTGGAGTAGAGGTTTTCATAGAGAGTCATGTTGGAAAATGGTTACGGGAGTTGCAAATCCCACCTTATGTGCAAAGAGTTTAACTTTTTTTTTAAATTACAGAATAATTCTTAAGAAAATGGAAAGGAGTTTACTTCTATGCTCAGCAAAATAGTCTATTTTTAAAGGCACAGATCGAATACATTGGCTGCATTAGTGACTAATGTATAATGTATATCACATTTAGCTTTGTTAAAGTATTATACTCTAAACTGCAAAGAGAAAACTTGTGACCCTCTACCTGATATCTCAAAACTTTATCTGTTTGCTTTTTTATGTTATTATTTATAGGTGATTTTTATTTCTTATGTAATAAATAAGTTAACAATAACAAATCACTTTTTTCTTCTCTTTTGACTAAAGTGTCAACATTTCATTTTAAAATTAATTTAAAAATTACAGTGTTATCACACTATAACCACAATTTAATATATCTGCTATGCAATATTTTAAGTACAATATTTACCCCTTATTAAAGTAAATTTTATTACTTCTAGTTTTTTTAATACCTTACAAGCTTTGCTTGATTATTCTCACTTGTTCTTTAGTTGAATCTTTTGTTATAGTTTGCTGACAATAAGTTTGCCAAATGCTTAATTTTATATTTCCCATATATTTATTTCTATTTAAAAAGTACAAGAAGTTTCATTTTTAAAATTATGACCTCTCTCTTGTAAATATGGTGAATATATAATTTCTCATTTAATAATTTATATTGATTGACTAATTAGATGACATTTTGTCTCTGAGAATTTGACACCTGGTCTATTGTCTTTGTAAGCATTATAATGGTTACCTTACCATTGAGGGTAAAATCAGAGGAGTCATCTTACAACACTGAAAACAGCAGTCATCAACAGCATTGAAAGGGCATCTGTTAACCTTTCCCTTTCAATTCTTATAAAAAGGCTTGACAATTTTATAAAGTTACATAATGACTGCTAGTATTCAGTCAATTGCCAGTAGTCCCTCAGGGAGGAGTTGAGTCTTATGTATCTCTCTTGGAGCCATGAAGAAGTGTTTACAGTCCCAGGCTTATACAGTACCAGTGCAGATATGCACAGCTGCTGTGAGCTCATGAATATACCATCTACGTCTTGTGTTGAGGGAATATTTTTTCTATATACCCCCTCATCCACTTTTGCATCTTATTTCCTCTCCAGCTTATGTATGGGCTGTATACCTAATCCATTTAAACTACACAAACACTTATTCTTTATACTTTGGCCAGTGATGAGTTTTTGCATTAACTGTTTACTGCCTGTTAAAATAATAAGCTCCCCCTCTGATGCCTATATGCAACACTAATCTATGTGTATACGCATGCGTATTTGGATGGCAGTTTGACACCATGAGGATTTAGCATAAACAATAGTAATATTTTCATTCCTAGGATCCATGGCCTCCAACGCAATGAGTTCTTGACCAGGTTTTTGGAACAAAACATGGATTCTATAATGTTCTATAGTAGTTGCCCCAAATCCAATCCAAAGTGTTTGATAATTGTGGTGGTTCAGGAGAATGGCCCAAGGGATCATATATTTGAATGCCTAGGTCGCCAGCTAGTTGAATTGTTTGGGAAGGAATGGGGTGTGTGGCCTTGTTAGAGGTGGTATCTCACTAGTGGCAGGCTTTGAAGTTTCAAACGCTCACATTCTTTTACATTACTCCCTTCCTCTCTTCTGTCTGCCACCTCCCTGAGGATCACAGTGTAAGCACTCAGCTACTACTGTTCCTGTGCCTTGTCTGCCTGCCTTCTGCCATACTCCACCAGGATGATCACAGACCCTAACCCTCTTGAACCTGAAGTCAAAATAAACTCTATTATTAGTTGCCTTGGTCATGGTCATGGTATCTCTTTTAAATTCAGGGTTATTGCCCTCTCATTTAACATCCTCAGCTTTGTCTTAGTTATTTTTCTATTACCCCAACAAAACACCATGACCCATGCAATTTATAAAAGACAGAAAATAATTTGGTGCTCATAGTTCCATATGATTCCATGAGCATCACAGTGAGGAAAATGGCAGGAAATTGTCAGACATGATGCTGCAGCAACAGCTGAGAGCTTCCATCCTGGTTTTCAACAGGAAACAGAGAAAGACACTGAGAATGGTGTTGACTTTTAAAACTTCAAAGAAAAGCCCATCCCCAGTGACACATCTGATCCAAAGAGCCACGCTTGCTAATCCTTCTTGGACAATCTCACTAACCTGGGGCCAAGTATTGGAACATATATGCCTCTGGGGCCATTCTCATTCAAACTACCACATTTTCCTCCCCAGTACCTATAGGTGTCAGGCCTTATATCATGCAAAATAAATTGAGTTCAAAGCAAAGGTCCTGACAGTCTTTCAGTCTCAATCAGGGTAAAAGTCAGAGCTTCTGAGAATCAAGGTAATCTCTTAATTGTAATCCAGGTAAAATAAAAAGCAAAAGTATGTACATACACACAGAATATACATTACCAATTTACCGTAGGACAGAATATGCTTTACAATTCCAAATTACAAAAGAGGATTTAGTGAGGAAATGTGGCACCAAAGCGAGAAGGAAAGCCAGCAGGGAAATTTCCAAACGCTG
Source organism: Microtus pennsylvanicus (assembly GCF_037038515.1). NCBI lineage: Eukaryota > Metazoa > Chordata > Mammalia > Rodentia > Cricetidae > Microtus > Microtus pennsylvanicus. The sequence goes on from NC_134593.1 coordinate 45,144,688, forward strand.
TAACTCCATGTCAGATACCAAAGGGTTCAGATGACTCTGTCCTGCTAGCTTTGCTGACTAAAGCACACTTCTCTCCTGGGCTGGCTCCACTCTCTGCTCATAATTCCTCTTCAAAGCTATTTCTCAGACTCTTGTGATGCCCAAGTTACTGGTCCCCAAATGAATTCATGGAGCCCGGTTTCTGATGCAAATTACATGACGGTCTTTAATATACAAACTCGAGTTTGGACCACACTTCCAGCACACCAACACAGTGGATGTGAGACATGTGGAGGTGAGCTTTGAGAGAGGAGAACTTTATAAGGGAAACACGGCAATCAGGGGAGTTCATGTCCTGTTGTCTTGGGATTGGGTAAAGAAGGCATAGGGTAAGGTAGTTACTGAAACCATTGATCAGATTTTGGGCGTGAAAACTAATCAAGAATCAATAACTGACAAGATATCCTCAAGGACAGCATGCCACCAAAGAACAGCTGGACCTTGTTAAATTGTATGACCCTCTTCCCCAGTTACTTAATTGACTATTTTCAGGATATCCATTCAAATTTTCAGCTGCATATTTCTGGAACTGAGATCAGCTCCCGCTCATTATGTGGATTAAGATGTAAACCCCTCCTTAAAATGGAGTTTGCAAAGTCTGGTCCCCACACTGTCACCCCTAACATTGGGGAAACGCCAACACAATTCATGCTTGGATTTCACAGCTCCACTCAGTGGTATTTGAAGTCTTCCATGAAGGAATCCCAGGTCACAGGCTAGGTCTTAGCGGCTTTCCTTAACCAGAGAGGAAGTTTCTACAAGCTCTTTAGTCCAGGATCCTTCATTACTCTAAAACCAGAGCTAAGTTCCTAATGCTACCAAGTCTGGCTACCTGCTTGGGGTGATATTTGGCCACCCCTTCAATCAAATTTTCACACCCTTTGACTTTTTTTTGTTGAACTTTAGGACAGATAATTTTTTAGGCCTTTGCACAAATGCAGGGTTAGCTGGGTGGATTCTTGATATGAGGGCACAACTCCCTTTACATTTCCGGCCTCTATTTTCTCTTTCAACAAAAGCCTTGACTTAAATTTCCTGGTGCTCATTTTTCTCTCCAATCTGTATATTTTGTATTTTATTTTTTTCTTGCTCCCTTTTTTCATTGAAACCTGCTGAAAAATGATTGCTAATAACAATGTGACAACTCAATATTAGGCTCTCTTGAAATCTTCTCTGCCAATGACATTGCTATTCTAAAATTCCTTGATTAATCTCAGACAGATTTGATAGGACTAATGCAAAAAGCAACCACATTCTTTGCCAAAATATCACAAGTATGGTCTCTAGTCCAGTTGCTAATATTGTTAACCTCTGAAACCTCTTGAATTGGGCTCCCACAGTCCACATTGCTCTCAGCACCATTGTCTTCCAAATTCTTACTTGATTGGCCAATCAAGCACCACTTGTAGCATTCAACTGCTTTTCAAATCCAAAGACATAAAATTTTGTTTAATTTCAAAATGGCTTCCAAATCAAGCCACAGCCATGCCTTTCATAGCCACAGTCTTCTCCCTGGTGCCCACTTCTGTCTTAAATACGTTTCTACTACTTTGGTGAAACACCATGGCCAAGGCATGTTATAAAAGAAAGAGTTTAAATTTGGGTTTATGTTTCCAGAGGATTAGAGTACATGTCTTTCATGACAGGGAACATGGCAGCTAGCAGTCAGGCTTGTCATAAAAGCAGTAGCTGCGTGCTTATATCCAGGTTCACAAACAAAAAGCAAAGAGAGAGACACTGGGTCTGGTTCTGCCTTTGAAACCTCAAAGCCCACACCTAGTGAAACACCTCCTCAACAAGACCACAGGTACTTTACAAATGACATAAATCCTAATCCTTCCCCAACAGGTCCACCAACTGGGGACCAAGTACTCAAACATATATGCCTAAGAGAGCCATTTTCTGATCCCAGCACTTGGGAGGCAGAGGTAGGCCAATCTCTATGAGACTGGTCTGTAAGAACTAGTTCCAAGAGAAACCCTGCCAAGTATAAAATCAGTGGTGTGGTCTTTGCATTACTGAATTTTGAAAATATGAATCATCTAGCCAGGCAGTGGTGGCTCACACCTTTAATCCCAGCCCCCAGGAGGCAGAGTCAGGCAGATTTCAGTGAGTTGAAGGCCAACCCGGTCTACAAAATCTAGTTTCCAGGACAGACTCCAAAGCTACAGAGAAACTCTGTCTCAAGAAACCTAAAACTAAGTATATAAATAAATAGTAAATAAAAATCATTTTCTGGATCCTTGTGATATTTCTAAAAGAAAAGGGAACTCATTGTCAGAGAAAAAGAAAACCAAACCTTATGGTATCTAAAAGGATACCAAAAGGATACTAAAAGGATGTTGGAGCATGCAATCTGTAACTAAGGCTTTTAAGATGAATATTGTTAACCACATAGGCTTCTGTTACATAATAAAGAATACTGTTTGGATAAATTTTATAAATGATTAGGAGAATAAACTGTTATGACCACTTCTGGGCACACTTTTAATTTCAATAACAACAATAACTAATATCATATAATACTGCATTTGTGCAAAATAATAGTTATAAAATATCTCATTAAATTTTCAAAGTCCTACTTATTATAATGTATGTTAATAATTTTCACATAGGAGGCCATTAGAAATGGAAAGTATATGGGAAGAAGTCAGGACTGCCTATAATATTGCTTTGTATTTAGAGAACTTGTTACTGACTATTAAGTACAGATAAATAATTCAAAATAAAACAACATAGAAAATAGGATGGCAAAATTATTTATGTTAGTGAAAACCATATTGAATCCCAGAGCCTGGACCTCTTAGACTCTTATTTTTTAGTTTTTGAGGTCATGTTTTCTAGATTTTCCCCTAAATTACTAAATTTATCATAGTTCTTTTTTGTTTTCAGAACGACACTGGCAATTATATTTATCTTGAATATTATCTATTGACATCTTACTACATTTTCCCAGTTTTTCAGAATGAAAATTTGTGTATGTGTATTTTTATTGTTCTTGAAAACAAAATAGGGTAACAAATGCTTAGCATAAGACATATTTAGTGACGTTACACTCATAATGAAATATCTACCACATGGACACACAATAACGTTCGCTAAATTAAATAGAATTGACAGCCATAAAGATAAAATGAACTGGGTAAATTAGTGCTTTTGTAATTCCATCTGTCGTAAAACTGAACATTAGAGATCGAAGTTATTGCCTCAAATCACTCATTGCTGGTTTACTCTGAATATGATCACTTTTTATTTTTAAAATGTGTGGAAAGAATAGGCTTAAAACAAATAATAGAAAGAATTTTCTTGCTGGTTTTTATATGCAAATGATTACAGTCTTACTAGTTTTGCCCATTATATTTTGTTTATATCTTATATAAAATCCTATATGTTCCATATGTGGTATAAGACTCTTGTTAAGTTAAATTGTCACTAAAACATTTATTCAATCTGTGTTTACTCCTCAACCAAATTCATACACATGATCAGAGTGGTTTCTTAAATACAGATATATCTTGATTAAAAAATTAAGATGAACACTATCTTTCCTCTGAAAACTACTTTTTCATTTCATTTTATTGCTTTTATTGTGGCAGCCGGGAAGACCTGGAAGGCTGGTATTTCTGCAAACACACATGCTCACAATTTTGTACCTTGCATATAATCCCCTCATTTTCAGATACCTTTATCTCCTTGTAGAACTCCTTGCCTCAGGTTTTTCCTCTGGATGCTATTAGAAATCTTTGAGGGAAGCAGAGAATTGAAATCAATTCCACCGTGAGGGCTTCTAGGAGTTTCTAGGATCAGGGTAGGTCCTGTTTCCATGACATACATGAAATAGCTCCTTTTATCAAGCAAAGCATTTTGAATTTTGTTTCCTCATTGGCCTTCCACACCATAATACAAATTTGTAAAGAACCCTGTCTTCTTGACTGTTAATTTTGCATAGAAAATATGTGTAAAATGAGAAATGGAATGTTTTTAATTAGCACAGTGTTCTTACTTTGTGCATTGTTAGGTTTCCGTGATGCTTATTTACTTTGTGTGATTTCCTTAAGGGAGGGCAATCCTGGGACTGGTGAGATGGCTCAGCGGATAAAGGGACTTGATGCCAAGTCTTTCAACCTGAGTTTTATCGCTGGAACTAACTGCTCCAAGTTTTCCTCTGACCTGTAGACATAGGTACACTGTGGCCCCACTAAAAATTACCTAAAGTAAATGTACAGGAAAACATTTCCAGCTTAGTAGCTTATCATAAAAGTAATAATTTAAAAATATTATATGTAAATAAGAGACATTTGAAGATTATTAAGGATTGTAATGATGTGTTTCTATCTGCAAATTTACATGGTAATTTCTCATCTGATATAAAAATTAGGAAATAGAGGATGGGTCTCCATTGAACAGTAATTAGGAATGGATTGAATTAATAATTTTTATGCTTTTTTGAACAACTGTTGGCTTTTTTTGTCAATATTAATTTACTACTTCTATGAAAACTCACCATGACAAGCAGAGTATGTATGTCAGGAATATGAAATTTTGTAACAGCAAGCTGCTTTACCCTTGAGTGTGCAAATCCAGCTTGGAGTGAAGACCGTCTTAGAATCTGTGTTTCATGTCTCTAGGAACTGAGGCTTCCCCGTGAAGCTGAAGAACACCCCTTTTGCACTGCTACATTTTGACGACATTTTCCCTTTTCTACCAAAGATCAATATTTTGAAATGTGTCTTCATGGAGAATTGCTTGATTTCTCCTTTTACAGTTTTCAATTTAGGCATCTTCTAGTGATGCAAATGAGAATCTTTGTGCGATTTCTTCCTGCAATCAAGTCAACTTCATACACCATCCTTACTGCTTCTTTTACTGATGTTATTTCATAGTACAATCAAGCCTGCTATTTTCAAAAACACTAGTACAGCCTTCAAAACATTAGGGATTAGGGTTTTCTAATGTACCAATTCTTCAGGATTGTTTTGAGAGAGAGAGAGAGAGAGAGAGAGAGAGAGAGAGAGAGACTTTCAAACTCTTCTTGATAAAAGTGTATCTGCCAGAAAAAAAATAGCTTTAAAAAATATGTTCTGTAATCAGATAATGATAAAAATAATGTAAGGTATCCCCCCCCCAGCAGAAAATGCTATATTGGTATTGTATTTCCCAATTTCAAGTTAATGTACCCTTTTCTCTAGGATCTATTTGGCAGGACAAATATCAGAGCCATCCCTTCATCATTAAATTGGGCAAAGGGAGCTCACTGGTCCTCAAACTGTTAAATGGATATTAGAGGTTTTAATGAATGGAACAGTTATCTTTGTGCCAGCTTAACTAACAACATTGACATGATTAGCATACATTTTGGCAACTGTTCTAGCACAGGGTCTTAGGAAAAAGAAGCTTTTATCTTTAAGCTTAATTTACTTTAGCTTTCCCTTAGATTTCTGTTTTTAATCTGAATAAAATACTACGTAAAGGAAACCCTACAACAAAAATATTTCAAATGCACAATTTTATTAAGGTTATAAATATTTCTCATGCAAGAAATGAAGTGCAATAGCCATCCCATAACACATGAGCCATGTTCAAACTCAGAAATAAAGAAAATATTTATTTTTCTCTTTATGATGATGGCAAAAGTCATGGAGCTGGTGGAGAACTTATTTTTTATTAATGTTGCTACTTGTGTTTATGTAGTTCTTCCTTTGATAAAAGAAACTAAGTAAAATATGACTAGAAAGGATGTTTTCCTCCTTTGTTACATAAGAGTTGTGAATGAACAGTTTATACGCTTAAATGGCCTCATAAGTCTCTGAATACAAGTGCCTATCATACAAAAGAAACTTTCATGAAAATATAGTGATTTTTGTCTCAAACTCTGATGCTTTACATACTTATGTATCCAGATTACCAAAGAGAAGAAAACAACAATAAGTAATTGATACACATCTGATAAGCCCCGTGTTTGTGTTTAAGTTTTTTCTTCATGTTGTGTTATTACCTCAAAAAGCATGGCACACTAGTGAAACACAGCAAATAAGAAGTTTGCTGAATGGGGAGAAAAGGTTACACTGATAATAAATCTGTAATTAGTTAATATGAATATACAGATGCATGGGTGCAAGTTTTCATAAGAACTGAAACATACAGGAATACTCTCTTCTATATAGGCTGCAATTATACACACCCTTAATAATTTACCCAATGCTTAATTAAGTCATGAATTAGTTTAATATAAACTTTAGCATAGCAGAATACTACAATTTCTCACATTTAATCCTAAAAACAAACAGACACCAATAGCAGGCACTTCAGTGAAAGAACAAGCCCATGTTCAGATATAAAATGGTAAAAACAATCAGGAAATTATGAAAATATATACCTTTAATTTGCAGACATATAAACATTTGGTACGATACAGAACATGATGCTGATAAGTAAGTAAAGTGACCCATTTGAAGCTAACACATTTCTTGTTTACACTGACAGCCTTGCTATAGTTCTTATATAAAATGAAAGTCCCATCTCATGCAAAGACAGAAAAGTTAGAAATCATTGACAAACCAGTTTTCTTAATTGCAAAAGAGTCAGTCAAAACTAAATTATCAAAAAAATCTTTTTACAAATAAACTGTTGGATGTTTTCCAGAACCAAATTAAGAAGCCAGAATGGTAGTCAATGGAGCTAAACAACTACAAAAATGTATAACTTTCACATAAAATGCCAACTAAAACAATCACTAGTGTACACCAGCTTTCAGAAGAGTTCAATTTGAATGCTACCTTTCTTTTCCTCACATGGAAGATGAATAGAATCGTACACAACTTAACACATAACCCAAAAACAAACTGCTGCTCACAAGCTGAGAACGCGCGGACACTGTAAACACCAAGCAAGCAAGTTGAGATTGAGACATAGATATGCTTGCTCTTACTGAGTGCAGTGTCTAGTTACATTTTACAAAAGGAAGAATACACAGATGATGCCCACCTCCTGTATTTCTAGCAAGTAAGTACACTTGCAAAGCATACAGACAGCAGGTGGACCTGCACAAAGCAGTGCACTGTGGAACACATCGCAGTGTTTTGATGTTTGCCCAACATGAATTGCACTTCTTTTTAAATGCCTTCTCTTTCAAACTATAATTGATGTACTTATGAGGTAATGAATTTTGTTTACAAGTGGACTTCTCTTCATTCTTATCATATATTTAAGTAGGCAAATTCAATTTACTTTAATTTTATATTTAATGTGAAAAACAATATATTTAAAATATACTCTCTCAATTTCATGTACAACAACTATCATGTACAATACTGCAGTCCCCTGCAAAGGGACAGCTGGTGCCCTCTTGTGGTGAAAAGACATTTTAGAACAACAAAACGTACTTTTCTTACCTTAGTCTTGAGATTTGTCAGTCATCTGCTTGGTGTATGAGAGCTGCCAACTATGTCCAGCGTTTTATATATATATATATTTTATATATATAAATAACAACGATATAGCTGTTAGTACTAATTTTCATTTAAAAATTCTGTACACATTTTATAACCTCTGAATTTGAATTAAAAACCTGTAAACAAGTATTTACAATATGTTACAAGCTATAAATTAGTTGTCTTTCCATGGAACCTCCTTAGCACAGCATTGTTTGCGTTGACAAAGACTACTCATGGAAGTTAAAAGATCCCTCTGTGTTATTCCACAATGAAACATCAAATATTAGAAATATCCATTGGTTTTCTCTCTCTCATACACAAGTCAATTTTTCCTTTCAGTGGAATTTGTACTTCCAAATTTTCATCTTCCCTGTGATGCTTTTTACCTTTCCGTAAGCAGATATATATTCCCATCCCTGTTACTAGCGTGATGGAACCTAAGCTTATGACAGACAGTACAACTAATGTGGGCATACAGGACGCAGATTCTACCTTCCTATGAGTTGGTTCTATTGAGATTTGTGGTTCTTTCTCTTCTATATTAATTTCTGGTTCTTTTCTTAAAAGGCTCTCAATATAGCTCTCGTTACTGACAGTGTCATTGACAAATAGGTTCACCATAACAGTGGAATGGAGCGGTTCAGGGTAGCCATGGTCACTCACTTTCACCAGTAAGCGATGCAGTCCATAATCTGTCTGCAGCAAAGCTTCTTCCAGAGTTATGTTGCCAGTTTTTGGGTCAATCCTAAAGGACTCGGGCCTGGGACCTCTTCTCCCTATGATACTGTAAGCTATGACAGCGTTCATGCCTGTGTCTTTGTCAACAGCGTAGACCTCTGTAATTGGTGAGCCAGGGAGAGTGGAGGGTAGGACCAACAAATAAGACATATTAGATTGAGGAAATAAGACAAGAGGAGGGTTATCATTGATGTCCAGAAGGAGAATTGTGATTTTTGTGGTGGAAGAAAGGGCCGGCTCACCCCCATCAACAGCTTCCACCCACAGAGTGTAAGAACTTTGTTGCTCTCTGTCTAAAGAGACCTTAGCTCTCAGCATGCCCTTGCCTGTGTCTATGACAAAAATGTCAGTCTGGTTTACCACCGAGAGGGCTACCCATCCATTCCTCCCAGCATCGGCATCCGTTACGCTAATGACTCCAATTTCACCATAACCTGGAAAGTTTTCTGGAACAAAGAAGCTGAAGTCCTTGTTGATGAACCTAGGACTGTTGTCATTTTTATCCAATACAGTGAGAGCCACTGTAGCCACTGATTCCCTGGGTGGCTTCCCACAGTCCACAGCACGGACAGTGTACCTGTACTTTTCTTTCTCTTCTCTGTCCAGCTGAGTAGAAACTGTCAGAATCCCCGTGACACTGTCTAAGGAAAAATAAGATGGTGCATCTGGTCCCAGGAAATAAGACACTTGCCCCCTCTCTCCACTGTCAGCATCCGTAGCATAGAGCTTCGTTAGAAAGGCGTTGGGTGCATTGTTTTCCTCAATGGTCAGTTCTATCAAAGGTTGAGGGAAAACAGGAGCATTGTCATTGTCATCTAAAAGTTGCACTTTAATGATCCTCTTGACATGAAACCCTTCTGAGTTCCAGGCCACTACAGCTATTTCGTAGAATGGCTGCAGCTCATAGTCCATAGTTTTTGTGGTCTCCAACAAATATTCGTTGTTGTACGGCTTGTAGGGCACCAGCCTAAATGGCCCATCACCATCCAGGTAGCAGTTAATCTTGTATTTGCCTTCTGGATCTCTAATGGTGAAAAATGCAATTGGAGTGTTAACAGGCTCCAGTTCTTTCAAATATACAACCCCATCCACTTCATTTGCAATATAACGTGGGACAATTTCTGGGGGTCTGAAAATAACTTTGATGATGGACACAAGAGCAGTGATCACTGCAGGGATACAGCCGGGTCCATTAGCAAGGATGGTGAGCTTGTGTGTCTGTAGAACACTCCCATCAATCTTATTGAAAAGTTTAATGACTCCAGTCGTCTCATCCAGGTGGAACAAATCCTTGGATTCTTGTGGAACTTTCTGGCTGTAACTGTAAGTGATCTGTGCATTGGTCCCCAAGTCTCTATCGACAGCCTGGACAGCTGCAATGGGGGTGCCTACTGTAGCATTCCCATAAACGGTGACATTAAGTTGTGAGTCTATAAAGAGAGGACAATTGTCATTGATGTCACTTATGCCAATGGTGAGGGTGGCACTGCCCAGTAGTGGTGGAGACCCACCATCCTCAGCTATGATGATGCTCACATACTGGTCCTGGGTTTCTCTGTCCAAAGCACCCATGACAATCAAGTAAGGGGTTCGCTCCCCGTTCTCGTTCTCCTCCACGTCGAGGGTAAACATGCCATGGTAGTCCAGTAAGCGATAGGTTTGCACTCCATTAATGCCGACATCGGGGTCCACAGCTGGGTGCTCTATTGCCAATCGGGTGTTTACAGGTGAATTTTCTGGGACCCAAACAGAGATTTCAGAAAGTGGGAACTGTGGAGCATTGTCATTGATATCCCTGATGGCAATTTTCACCTTCACAAACCTGAAATATTCCTGAGGCAGGACCAGCACATCCAGAAGCAAAAGGCAAGAGTCAGAGGAAGGAGAGGAGGCAATGGAGGTGCTGCCGCCCCAGGCAGCCCCTCCGCCCCCATCCAGACACAGCGCTTCTCTGTCAATCTCCTGTGCCGAAGTGTGCAGCTCCCCAGAGCGGTTGTCTAGGGTCACATACTGGCCACTCAGTCCTCCAGAGGCCAAGCTGAAAGAGAGAGGGGGGCTCCCTTCAGTGGCAGTGCGCTCTGGAGGCAGCGACTGCTGGTTCTGCCTCCCGGAGGCCCGGGGTAGCAGCCTTAGGTCTTCAGCCAGGCTGCCTATGAGCACCCCGGCCGGCAGTCCCTCGTTTAGGCTGTACAGAAGCTCGGTGGCACGGCTGTAACTCGCGAGGCAGTTGAAGGGTCCCACGAAGAGAAAAAGCAGAAAAACATGCTGGAGTGAAGTGAAGGGACAAAGTGATTATACACTTCCGGAAGCAGAGATGGGATTAAGTAAAGAGTGACTCCCGCCCGGGGCAATGCTTATGCTCATCCCTACTTCACAAACAAAACCTCTCATCTCGAGCGAAGTACAAACTTGCTGCCAGGCTGGGAGGTCTGTGGAGCAAAGGCGTCTCTGAAACTTACTCCTTTCTCTTCATCTTATATTCTCCCCCACTCCCACCCGGTACGGTCCCTAGTCTCGTTTAGCTAACAGTTAGAATCCCAAATTGTCAGACATTGGGTCCCTACAAACACAGAACAGAGAAGGCTTCCTCTCAAAAGGCTGCGCAACGCGACAGGAAACCTACTTAGGTTATGGGGAAAGAAGAGGATGGTGGCGGAAAGCATTGAGCGGTAGACGATTTACTTCTCGTTGAAATGATTCTGCCATTAAGGTCCCAGAACACCTAATGTGTTACATCCGTTTTCTCTGAAGCCACTATAAACAATAGCATCCACACTAATAATAATAACAGCAATAATATGAAAAATTGAGCCATACTCCCTACCTACTCCCCAACCCCCCCTTAGATTAAAGGGGGTAAAGTGAAAAATTCCCCCCCCCATTTTTGTTAGTACATCAAATCAAAGGATCTGGGTCGCTGCCTCTTATGCGCCCTACCTCCTGCCAAGCCTAGGATCCAGTAAAGTATACGCGGAAAATTATTATGCAAAAGCAGTTGTCAGTTGCAGTAGACAGACAATTCCAAGCTGACATCGGCTACAGGGATCAATCTTCTTACCCCTGAATATAAAGCAGATTGAGGGCACCTTTGGCCATCAACCTCGTCCAACATTTCTGCTTCAGAAACTTCCTTTCTCGACCTGGGGGACGAAACTATCTGCTAAAATACCGTAGGCACTGTATCCAAAACTCGCCCCCCCCCCCCCCCCATCATCTTGGGAAGTTTGCATTATGGGAAAACCTTTGAAAACACTGTCAAGGAGTAGGAACAGCTGGAGAGCATTGCAACTTCTGGGGAATCGGGATTCCTGCATCCTTACCGGCAGGTTTCTGTGGCTGGTGCTGCTCCTGGGACGGTGTAGATGCCCCATATCCAGGCACGGGTGCCAGGTCGCCGGGCGCAAGCTCACTGCCTGGATCAGCGAGCTGCGCGCGTTCCCTCGGCCGCGCATTCCCTAGGAGGCTGCAGTCAGCGAGCTCCAGAAGGGAGGGCGGCGGAGGACACTCCCTCCCCGTTCATGCAAATCGCTGGGGACCTTCAGCCAATAGTCACTGGCCTGTCAATTAAAAAAGGAACTCGGATGGTCTGAAAAGCCCTGGGCCAGGAGGGGACATTTACAGTGTCCACTCTTGGACATGATATGTCTACAGCCCGCCAAAGAAGCAGAGCGAGGTCTGGTTCTCCAAGGCTGCTAGGAGATGTCACCAGGTCCGGTGCCAGAGCGCCTGTCAACCAGCCCTGCTCTTTACTGCACCGTTAAATCCCGAGTCCACAGGTTGCTAGCAGGAGAGGAAGAATTAAAATAAATAAACAAGAACACACTGGTATCCGAAAGCACAAAAGCGGTCCCACAAAATCCTGCTTTGCCAATCCGTTCCTCCTAGTCATAGGGATCCAGCAGTGCTTTCTACAGAGCAAGAAAATACACTTTTCTCAAATAACAGTAGTCTCAACTTCTTTGTGCCAAGATGAGACCCAGAAAAGCGAATCTATGAAATCCATAAATGTTCCCGATGTCTTCATTTTAAGCTTCGCTGTTGGTGATGGCAAAGATGATAGTTTTCTGTATGCAAGTGTCTTTGGGTGTCTGGTGGAGGCTTGATTTTAGAGACAGCCGCAGTTTCTAGCTGAAAGACTGGAAGGAAGTCTCTCTCTCTCTCTCTCTCTCTCTCTCTCTCTCTCTCTCTCTCTCTCTCTCTCTCTCTCTCTCTGCACTGCAAGCAGTATCACCTGTCTTTCTGAAAGAGGAACATTTAAAGGAGAGAGGGCAGATACCAAAGCTTAAATAAAACACTGCTTACTTTTCAAATTACTGTTTTCTCGTCTCTTTTTACTCAGCTATCCTAAATGCCTATTGGAGAAATGCCCCCTTAGAAACAGGTCTGGGAACAGGGTCCGAAATGCTTTGCTATTTTTTTCCCACTCTGATTCTCAACAGTTTGTGACCTGTAATCTTTGATGAAATCAGAGCTGGTGGGAAAATCCGGTGTGTTCAATCTGTGAAACTGCCTGACTTGCCGGATGTCACATAAGCAATGGCCAAGCCCATTTAGCCTCCCTTCAAGTCTAGATTCTCTGCACGGGGCTTCCAAATTTCCCCTTTTCTGGCTTAAACATAATGTCTTATCTGCTGAGGGATCAGTGACTGAGTCTAGACCAGAAAAATCTCTTCTTCTGACAAGAGGAATAGCAATTTTCTGTGCTTTCCAAAGGAAAGTTAATTTAGTTTCTTTCTACCTTGAACTAACTAACATAGAAATTGTTTGTCTAAGCTAATTGTTCAGCTTACGGCCGCATTTTCCCCTCGTTTTCAGCAATCCTAGGTCCAGAGTAAACATTGACCAAGTGCCCCACTAGAACATCTGGTGTGCAGCAGCTTGTCAGTACGGAAGCCGTGCTGGCCATGCAACAGACACAACCCTTTATACAACCTGTCTGACTCATAATATAATCATAGCTCTTTACAGTGCTGTAGGAGCATAGATAGAGTGGCAAACCCATGGATAGACATCGGGCCGTGTTCTTCTGGGTAGAGGACATTATGCATCTGGTAAACAGGCCACCTCCAGGGAGGCATGTTTGCCTCTTCTGTCTTATTACTTTATCTGGACTACAGCTGAACTTTTACCATCCTAGGTAAATATTTATCTTGGAGTCTGTAGTTAACATGTTATTAGATTCTAAAAATCAGCACCACGATCCATCTAAATTGTGTTTATGTCGTCGTGCAATATCTTTGGCCTCCTGAAGTCAGCAGAGATGCCTACAGTTAGAAAATCTTTCAATGGTCATAAAACCCAGAAAATTCAGTAATTCGATTGCTACCTAGATAGTAAATGTGTTGGACTGTATATATTCACACACGTCATGCCCTCTTCTTTTGATTAAGGTCTTGTTCCCCCCTTCCTCTGTCTTTCTGTGTAGGTGTGTGTGTTTCTTTAACTTTTATTTGTTTGTGAGAACATTGCTGTTTATAAATACAATAATAAGAACATTATTGTTTATAAATACAATCTAACTGGAGAACATCTTTTCATGGTTATACTCACAACTGGCTTCCTTTCCTCTGGCATCTTTCCCTTCTTTACTATAAATCTACTTTTTAAAGGTATCCCTACCACCCATTACAGCATAATTTTTTTTGACCCCACCATATTATCCAACTGTTTTTATAGAAAACTATGTTAGTGTTCCAAATCTTTGTTAAACCGGATGGAAATTCAATCTTTTTAGATTATAATTTGTCTACTGTGTTTCTAAAAAGATTGGATATGAGAACTATAGCAAAATCAGTTCAAGATAGTAGAAAGACAGGCATTGAACAGGTTCTGAAAGTACTATTTGTGATGACAATACGAAACAGATTTGTTTTACGTTACTATGGCAGTTGTTGAGTCTCTCCCTGAATAGTTATTTGTCATAAAAACTGGGAGCCTTGGCAAAAAACTAGGTGGCCTGTTATATGTCACAAGCATAGTGTCAAAAGAGCTAAATGAACTACCTGTTATCATCTCTCTTGGAGGATCCAAGCAGAGGTTTCATGCAGAGTTTTGTTTTTTAATTGGGTTTTTAAAAGGGCAAAACCAAATGAACTTCCACAATTCTATGCACCATTTTCCTGGGCTTTGTAAAAGCATCCCAGACTCTTGTTCCTTCTGGAGAGAGCCTTGTGACCTACCATCTGGTGCCACAGATTTCTTTTTAAAGATGATTTAGAGAGCTTCCACGCTATTAGTCCCTTGAAAATAATACTCATGAGCTTCTCAGATGTCTCAATCGCTCTGGGCCTGCTTCCCAGGTGTTTTGTAAAAATTGGTCTAGAAGAATAGTGAGATTATTTGCCTCCCAAGCCTATTTCTGCTGTAGACAAAGTGCAGCATGAAATGACGGCTGGTATTTGGAACAGAGCTGGGGATTTAGATTCTAGTCTCTGGTTTATTCCTTATATCCTGTGTGACCTTAGACAAATCGTTACACCTCTGCTTTGGTTTCCTGTTGAACATCCTCACATACCACATGTACATATATGCATGAGTTGGCTTAACTGTTTTCTGTCAGTAACAGATACTACCTGGTAAAACAGATTGGTTGATTATTCACTCGGTTATATAACTAAATGGTAGTGATGGTTTTCAGTTGTTGCATGCCTTCTCTCCCTAATGTTTTTCTTTTTTTTTAATGGAATGGGCATATTTCTGTGTCTACTAAGAGACGAGTTTAAAAATTGTACTTTAATAAGCATATTTTTGCAATATTTGAATTCTTAAAATACTATGTAAGTTATTGCTTATGTCTGTAATTACTTATCATTTTAAATTTAAAAGTTATTTTAATAGTAGCATGTTATTCAAAAAGGCTTTCTTAATTAGCCCATTAATATTAATGTTTAATGTATTTTGAAATACAGCCCAATGTTTGTTACATATAATTCAAAATTGTAAAATAATAAAAATTATATTACCTTATTTTAAGATAGTTTGCTTATATTATTAGTATCTTATAAAACTTTAAATATGTTTATTTAGAATCTATGTTAAGCATAAGTGTATGCAGTATATTAATATATAAGATATTTTATAGTATAATCCATGTGTTATGCAATACAAAAGTTTTTCTGATTGGTTAAACTATGTTAATGGTTATTGCATTTATAGAATAAAGAATATTTTTGAAATGTTAATATAATTTATCAGTATTTATTGTCTGAACATGAAGTCAGTTATTTGTTATTTCATTAACCATTGTGGTGGTTTTATAGTACAATTTTTAAGATAAAAATTTTACATTGTTACATGTTATCTGATGTGCTTATTGGACTCTGATCTGTGACATAAACTATATATGATTTTCTCTTCTAGTATATCCTTCTTCCATGAATGGATAGATCAAATCATCAATTAATTAATCAATCAATTAACCTACCCATCATCTAAATGTGTTAAATTCAGCCAACAAGCTGATTACCACAGAAACATTGTTAGAGACATGTATTTGTGATATTACTAGTTTTTAAAACTTCTTTAACCTTTTACTACTGGCTATACACACAGCTTAACTCTCTAATTTGTAAACTTAAAATAAATTACACACATATATATATATATTTGGAAACATAATCTTCTTTTAATATGTGTGTACGTGATTTATGTGTGGAGGGGGCATGTATGTCATGGATCAAATATGGAGGTTAGAGTAAAATTTTGTGAGTCAGGGTTTAAAGCAAATTGCCTGTCTTATGGGGCAAGTATATTACAGACTAAGCCATATCAATAGCCTTTAAGTAATTTTTTTTATGTTTTGTTTTTTGTTGTTTGTTTTTTGAGACAAAGTTTTTCTGTGTAGCTTTGGTGCCTGTCCTGGAACTATCTCTAGTTGACTAGGCTGGCCATGAACACACATGAGATTCGCCTGCCTCTGCCTCCCAAGTGCTGAGATTAACAGCGTACACCACCATTGCCTGGTAATCTTAAGAACCACAGGATCACATAGTGTTTTTTGCTTGTTTGTTTTACTTATTAACTGAAAGTGGGAGAGACAAATGAGCAAATAAAATTCTCAAAATTCTCTCATTTTTAAAAAAAAAAATCACTAGATTTTAATATCAGGATTTTCTAATATTAGAAGATAACTTAAAAAGAGAATATCCTTACTTATGTTCTACTTTCATGATCAGATCTTGATTTCAAGTATTTCACTAAGCCTTGATTTCTTTCTTTAAATTATTTACTAGTTTTCAAATATGCAATTTTTAAAAGAAGCTAGTCATTTTGTTAACATACAAGTATAGTAAGAAAGCTAAAATATACTGCTTTACTTTTTCTATTACTTTAGAAATTAAAATATGAGGTCAGTAGGGAATCAGCATAGTTGTTCTTTGTTGAAAAGCTAGATATTTAATCTAATAAGTTAAAGTACATTTATATG
The DNA here is from genome assembly GCF_037038515.1 of Microtus pennsylvanicus. Taxonomy (NCBI): domain Eukaryota; kingdom Metazoa; phylum Chordata; class Mammalia; order Rodentia; family Cricetidae; genus Microtus; species Microtus pennsylvanicus. Next base: position 45,161,323 of record NC_134593.1, read on the forward strand.
TCATATCAGGAACATGTAGACAGCCTAAATTATTATAATAACAATTTCAGTTCTAAAACATGTACTGGTATTCTGTACAATTCATAAATAGGATACTTATGGATATTATTCTTAACCAATTAGTATCTTTTATACTTCATAAAATGTTGTGCAAATATGTTTTACATATCTTATTTATATATATCGAGGAAGAAAGGTAATGGGATTGTATGGTCTTTTTCTTTTCAGAACTTAATATTACTTAACAAAGATAAATATAGCTGGGTGAAGTCACTAGAAAAGCCCAGGCTTAATTATATCTAACATTTTCAACTTTCTCTCCTTACACTCAAAATAAATTTTAAAAGCCATTTTCGACTCATTTGAATTTCACATTCTCCCTTCTCACTTCTGGCAGAGGTGATAATGAGCAGAAAGAGCATCAGAAGAAAGGTGGTGGGACTGAGGAAGAAAAGAAATGAAGGGTACAAAGAATCTACAACATGGGCCAGCAACTGCTGACTGGAAAAGGGTTTACTGAATGCAATTTACTGGCGATGCATGTGTCTCACTTTTCGAAGTCAATACCCCAGAGTCTTGAAAGAGGGAGACATACAGGCTGTGCACAGAATAAAGCAGTTGCAAACCCTATAAATTAGCATAGAAATTAGGTCATGGCCATAACAAATCTTTTGGAGGATGGAAAGAATTTTAAGTTCATTTTAAGGCGTAGATTTATTTTTTCTGACATCTATCCTTTTTTCTCACAAACTGATGTGTTTCATGTAGAAAAGATTAATGAAAATTTGTGTTAAAGCGGATCTAAACCTAGCTTGATAAAATCTCTTCTTATTTGTGCAAATCTAAGGTGAGCTGCTAAACACTGCAAATCGTTTCTGACCTGTGTGTGTGGTGCATAAAAGCAACAAAGCAGTATCGTAGGGTCAGTGATACTCACGATACGTTGTCAACATTTTCATGTTGGGATGGCTTCATTATGAGCTACCTCTTCTTGGGGTCTCTTTTTTGGTAGAGTTCCTGGCTTTTGATGTTAACTTAATTTACTGCTAAAGTTGTAAATTATTAGGGCTATCCTGAAAGGATATTATCAGTAAATGTTTTAAATCATATCTCATTTAAACATTTGCTTGATTAAAAGCGAAGTTCGTACTTATATGATAGTTTTGTATCACACAATCCTAACAATTTTTAATTCTAGATAATATTAAAAATCATAAAAATTATATTAACTTTACTACAGATGTAACAATGATTTTATTTTATGCTGTTAACTACTATGAATAACAGCATTTTATATTTAATTTAAAGTAGTTGACAACTACTGCCAAAATTTTATTAGTTTATTTATTTTAAGTATTCTATTTTGTTTCAGAATTTTAAATTAGTTAAATAAACAGATAAATATTTTAAAGTAACATATGTTACTATTATTTAGATATTGTATAATTGAACACATGTAAACAAACTGGAAATGTGAGTAAAACATGTTTCTTGTGTTTTTTCATTTGTTATTTTATTTTGCTTTTTATTTTGTTCTGGTCTGTTTTCTTTGTTTCCTTATTTGTTTTCTAAAGAGAGAAAATTTGGAATTCAGTGAGTGGGAGTGAGGCAAGGAGGATCTGGGAGATTTGGGGAAAATAAAACTATTCAGAATATAATCATATGAAAAACAATTATGTTCAAAATAAGAGATTTATAAAAGAAAATTAAAAAAAAAGATTGGAAACCATTATAGGCAGTATTTCCATGGGATTTTTTTGTCAAATAAAAAGGATTAAAATTCCTTGAGTAATATATTTAGTATAGGGTGGGGAAGAATCTGGGAGGAATTGGAGAAGTGGAAAACCATGAAAAAATTATTTTCAATAGAAAAGTTTAGAGGAAGAAAAGCACCATATCTTTAAAGAAAACTTCAAAATTCAAAAAGGGGAGGATGGGGGAACTTGGGGAAACAGGATGATTGGGACAAAGGAAGGCTGGATAGGGGAGCACGGAAGCACAATTCTTAGTTAAGGGAGCCACCTTAGGGCTGGCAAGAGACTCGAACCTAGAGTGGCTTCCAGGAGCCCAAGGCGATGTCCCCAGTTAGTTCCTTGAGCAGCTGAGGATAGGGAACCTGAAATGACCCTATCCTACAGCAATACTGACGAATATCTTGCATATCACCATAGAACCTTCATCTGGTGATGGATGGAGATAGAGACAGAAACCCACACTGGAGCACTGGACTGAGCTCCCATTGTCCCAATGAGGAGCAGAAGTAGGGAGAACATGAGCAAGGAAGTCAGGACCACGAGGGGTGCACCCACCCACTGAGACAGTGGGGCTGATCTATTGGGAGCTCATCAAGGCCAGCTGGACTATGACTGAAAAAGCATGGGATAAAACCGGACTCTCTGAACATGGCGAACAATGAGGGCTGATGAGAAGCCAAGGACAATGGCACTGGGTTTTGATCCTACTTCATGTTCTGGCTTTGTGGGAGCCTAGCCAGTTTGGATGTTCACCTTCCTAGACTTGGACGGAGGGGGGAGGACCTTGGACTTTCCACAGGGCAGGGAACCCTGACTGCTCTTTGGACTGGAGAGGGAGGGGGAGAGGAGTGGGGGGAGGGGGAGAAGGGTGGGAGGAGGGGGAGGGAAATGGGAGGCTGGGAGGAGGGGGAAACTTTTTTTTTCCTTTTCTCAATAAAAAAAAAGAAGGCAATGACAAAAAACATAAATGTATAGAACATATTTTTAAAATAAAAAGAAAAGATTAAAGTCTATTTGCTCATTTCTGTACTCCAATACCTCTCGTGAAGAATGAAGAAAGGAAATTTTTCAACTCTATCAAAGAATGGCTAGAGCGTGTTGATCCATTTAGCAATGACCATAAAAGGTGTTTTATTTATAGCATATACCATTCATAAAGCCCTACTACCTATCTGCTAGAGCTCTGTGGGGTTGCTGGATAAAGTCTGATTCCAGATAATGTATTCACACACATTATCTACTACATGTGAATATTTCGTTTGCTTTATTACTAAATGCTTTAGAAGGTGGAGTGGTTTGAATGAAAATGGGCCGCATAGGATTATAGGAAAAGGCATTATTTGAAATGATTAAGACCTATGACCTTCTCAGAGTAGGTGTGGCCTTGTTGGAAACGGACTTTGAGGTTTCAGATGCTCAAGCCAGGCCCAGTATCTTTCTTCCTATGAATTCAGATTTCGATCTCTGCTGTCTCTGCATTACCATGTCTGTCAGCTTGTCAACATGCTTCTCATTGTGAAAACAATGGACAAAACCTCTGAACCTTTAGGCCTGGCCCAAAATAAATGTTTTTGTTTTGTTTTGTTTTGTTTTTATAAGAGTTGTAGTCTACATGGTGCATCTTCACAACAATAGAAACTCTAAAACAGGAGGAGATTAAAAAAAAAAAACTCCTACACTGCTCTTCCAGATGATGAGGGAGGGGGAGTTGATTGGGGGAGGGGGAGGGAAATGGGAGGCGGTGGCGGGGAGGAGACAGAAATCTTTAATAAATAAATAATAATAATAAACTCCTACAGTTAACTTCCTGAATGACATAGTCAAAACATCAAGATAAAAGCCGGGTGGTCGTGGTGCACGCCTTTAATCCCAGCACTTGGGAGGCAGAGGCAGGCGAATCTCTGGGAGTTCGAGGCCAGCCTGGTCTACAAGAGCTAGTTCCAGGACAGGCATCAAAGCTACAGAGAAATCCTGTCTCGAAAAAAACAACAACAAAAAAATCAAGATAATATTTTAGTATTTAAATAAAATATTAGCTACCCAGAATGACATTTATATATTTCTTTCAGTTAAATGGGACATTCATAGTAATTTTCAGAAGGTGAAGAAAACTAGTAACCACAGTGGTTTCCAGTTCTTTGGTGTTTGTGGCTTTCCTTATGAGTGCTTTACACACACATAATCTAGTTACTCACCTGCTGTGACATCACATTTAATGGAATCTGTTAACTTTTTATCTTTTCTCTATTTTGCCTTTCCTGGAAAATTCTTGTTCCTGTTTCAGCTTTTAATTGTAGTTCATCCCAACGGACTCCTGTTTACTCTCTGGGGAGCACTTTTATTATATAATCCTAGTTTCTAATTCTAGACAAAGACCTTGAAAATCCCCTCTTTAGGTCTTCAACTTCTATGTAGCTTCTATTTTCTTGTGATTATGCAATGCCAGAAACTCATAAGTGGATATTAGTTATAAAGTAAAGGATAAGCAGCATATAGCCCATGACCCCAGAGAAGCTAGGTAACAAGGAAAACACTAAGAGAAGCATTCATGCATCCCCGTGGAAGGGGAAATAGACACAAGATCTCCTGAAAAAATTGGGAGCATGAGGTGGCTGGAGGGAGAAAAAAGGGCAGAATAGGAGTAGAACTGAAAAAGGCAAGGAGATGAGGGGATCATGAGAAAGCAGGATGGTCAAGATGGAGAAATTACAGAGAGGGAGAGCAAGGAAAGAGATACCTTGATTGAGGGAGCCATTATGGAGCTAGTGAAAAATATGCACTAAGGAAATTCCCAGGAATCCACAAGGTGACACCAGCTAAGACCCTAAACGATAGTGGAAGGGATGCCTTAACTGACCTTTTCCTGTAATCAGATTGATGAGTTCCTTAATTGTCCTCACAGAACCTTCATCCAGTAACTGATGGAAGCAGATGCAGAGATCCACAGTGATGCACTGGGCTGAGCTCCCAAAGTCCAGCGAAAGAGAGGGAGGGGCAATAACATGAACAAAAAAGGTCAAGGCCATGATGGGGATACCCACTGAAAGCTTGGCTGAGCTCACTGACTCCAAAGTGACCGAGGGGGAACTCACATAGGACCAAAGTAGGTCCACTGATTGTGTGTGACGATTGTATGGTTGGAGCAGTCTGCGGGGCCACTGGCAATGGGACCAGGATTGATCCCTACTGCTTGAACAGACATTTTGGAGCTCATTCTCTTTGGAGGGATACCGTGCTCAGCCTAGATATGGGGGAGGGGCTTGGTTCTGCCTCAAAGTGATGTGCTAGACTTCATTGAGTTCACATGGAAAGTCTTACCCTCTCTGAGGAGTAAATAGGCAGTGGGGTAGGGGAAGGTGGAGGGAGTAGAAGGAGGGGAGAAAGTGTGAACTGGGATTGGCATGTAAAACAAGAAAAAAATTGTTTCTAACAATTATTTTTTTTTTAAGAAAAGAGTTTTCTCCTCAGGAGATGCTTAAAATGAGGGGCTTTGTCTGTTCTATTCCAGACAACCCACACACGGAAATGTGTCTCTTACAAAACAAAATCATCCATACTCACACGCACATTGTCTGTTAAAATGTAGTTCATCAGAATTATTCTAACATTCATTTATGAATGTAACTAATTGTGCCATCTGTTGGCGGAAGGCTGAATTGAGGTTCATAGCTTTGCTCTTCCTATATTAATACACACAAAACTGCCTGTTCTAAAAACAAACATAAAGCTGGTAAAATTTTGATGAAAACACAAGGTGGAATAGGACATTGCTATGTAGGGAAAGTCAGTTACCCACCTCATAAAAGTCTCAGAGAGTGGCATTAAATAGATTGATCAGAAAATAGCAACAATTAGCATGTAGTGAGCATTTGTAAGACTAGCAGGTATGCCTATGTGCTTGTGTTCTTGTGTGTGTGCTCGCGCATGCGCACATGTGGACGTGCATGTTTGTGTGGGAGGATGTGTGTGTAATTCCCATAGTAGCCCTACCAGGCAACTTTTCCCATTTTGAAATAATTATTTTAAAATTGAAAATTCTAAAGTTTTACTGCCACACATTAAATCACACAGTACAGTTATTCTGATATTATTACCCAGAGTACACCACTTGGTTATAGGTCCAACAGGCTGAACAGTATATTTGGGAAAAAGAAAGAAAGAGTCTCAAACCCCAGGTTTTATCATTCTCCTTCCTAAGAGGATACAATAATTTTCTAGGATAATTTGTTTTAACTTGCTTTCTTATGACATTAATAATTCTCTATTACATATTTAATATATAGTTTTTCAGATAATAAATATGTGGTAAACTTAAATTAAGCACATTTAAAATATTGGTGCATATAATCAACATATAATACTAAGACAATAAATGATGTTAAGACTCATATAATAGAAGATAAGCCAAGTAAAGATTTCCACACTCACGTGGCATGTAAATGCATTTTTTTCTTTCTGAAGATGGAAACGGAAAGTAAAAGAGTAACTGGAGGTCTCAAACTCTAAAACGAGTTAAATGTTTATTTACAATGACTGAACCTGTTATGATCTACCCCATAGAATCCCTAATGGATTTTTGGCTCTCATTCCTTTTGTATTTCTCTGTGCTTCACAATCACCCCTCTGAAATGGTATTTTTATATTAACCCTGGCCAATTTCTATCCAGGAGCACATAATTTCCTTAAAAGCAAAGAAACTTCTGGGAATGTCCTGGGTCCATCATTCTCTCTCTCTCTCTCTCTCTCTCTCTCTCTCTCTCTCTCTCTCTCTCTCTCTCTCTTGGATTTTCGAGACAGGGTTTCTCTGTAGCTTTTGGTTCCTGTCCTGGAACTAGCTCTCGTAGACCAGGCTGGCCTCGAACTCACAGAGATCTGCCTGCCTCTGCCTCCCGAGTGCTGGGATTCACCAGCGCTCGGCTCGATTCTCTTATTAAAGCACACTTTCACGATAGTATATCAAATGAAACACAGGAAGTGTCCCCTTTCTTCCAGCAAAACACATGGTATTTCAATGTCAACTGCAAGAACAGATGGACAAAGTAAGACATCTTGATTATGAGACTAGATACTGGATTAAAAGACAATCTAGATTCAAGTTCTTATGCTTCAAGGTACTAGTGAGACTGTCTCGAATTCATTACTTAGAATCTTGACTCTGTATTTCCATTCCATAAAAGTACCTGAACAATTTCAGCATTTATTTTCCAAACCACATGCATCATACTTATTTTAAAAAGTAACTTCTATAACAATCATATGAGCTGGGAACAGTTATCATCATTATTTTTAATATGAGACATTAAAGAAGCTATGTAGCTTGTAATAGATGAACAAGTCGGTCATGGGGAAACCATAGACAGGAAATAAGGCATCTGCCTTCAGCTCCCTCCCTTATTCATTACCCTTTATTTTGTCCTATAAAACAGGATTATGAGTAAGAAACCATCTTGTGATGTATTGATGCATACTTAAAGAAGAAAATTTGTTTAAATTGCTTGCAACAATCTCTGAACACAGTAAAGCTCAACAAATAGCACCTATAATAAAATCATTTCAATTCTCATTGTTCCTTTCCTCCTATCTTTTTATTTCTGTATAATTATTACTATTTTTGCATACTTCCCAGCACATTTTTTTCTTTTTTAAATACCAGATGATACAGAATTGACTTTATTATTTATTCAGTTACAAAATAAAATCAGAAATAAGTATCATCCCACATACATAACACACATTGAATCCCACATGGGTCTGATAGTTCCTCTAGCAGAAGGCAATGTAGAAATTGATCAATTATTGATTGAAAATGTGCTGAACATCTCAGAATTTCATAGAAAACATCCTGTCAATGGCAAAGGTTTTAAAAAAGATTTTTGCATCATATGAAAGCAAGCCAAGGAAATTATAAGGATATGTCCTAATTGCTCTTTTATGTTTTTTTGTTTTATTTTGTCTACTTTTTAAAAAAATTTTTAAAGAAAAACGATCTTTTTTTTTTCATTATACATACCAATTAAAGTTCCTACTCCCTCACTTTTTCCATTTCCTTCACATACTCCCTCACCCTCACCCATATCCACTCCTCAGGGCAAAGCACATTGCTTTGGGGAAGGGTAAAGGCCATCTCTACGATATCCAGGCTGATCAAGGTATTCATACAAAAACAATAGGTTCCCCAAAACAGTACAAGCAGTAAGGATGAATCCTGTTGCCACCGCCAGTGGCTTCTCAGTCTACCCCAGATAAGCAAGTGTCAACCACATTCAGATAGACTAGTTTGGACCTATGCTTGTTCCTTCCCAGTCTGGTTGGGGTTGGGGAACTCCCATTAGCTCACATAGACTGTTTCAGTGGATGTACCCATCATGTTCTTGACCTCTTTGCTCTTATTCTCATTCCTTCCAATTTTCAACTGGACTTTGGAAGCTCAGTCCAGTGCTCCGATGTGGGCCTGTACCTCTGTTTCCATCAGTTGCTAGATGAAGGTTCTATAGTGATATTTAAGATAGTCATCAGTATGACTACAGGGCAAGGCCAGTTTGGGCACCCTCTCCTATACTGCTTAGGGTCTTAGCTGGGGTCATCCTAGTAGATTCTTGGAAATTTCTCTAGAGCCAAGTTTCTTGCTAACCCATAATGGTTCTCTCATTCAAGATATCTCTTTCCTTGCTCTCATCTCTGTCCTTCCTCCATCATGACTATCCCATTCCATCAAGTTCTCCTCACCCCTCCTCTTTTCCCCTCTTTTTACTCTTCTATCCTCTCTTCTCCCCCTACCCATATATTGCCAATTTTGTCAAAAGATCTTGTCTATTTTGATGTACCAAGTGGATTTCTATATATATTATTCTTAGGGTTCACCTTGTTACTTAGCTTCTCTAGGATTATGAACTATAAGCTCAATATCCTTTGTTTATGGCTAGTATCCACATATGACTGAGTACATACCATATTCATCCTTTTGGATCTGTGTTATCTCACTCAGGATGGTGTTTTCTAGTTCCATCCATTTGCATGAAAAATTCAAGATGCCATTGCTTTTACTGCTGAGTAGTACTCTAATGTATAAATGTGCTACATTTCTTTATCCATTCTTTAGTTGAGGGGCATCTAGGTTGTTTCCATGTTCTGGATATTACAAATGATGCTGCTATGAACATAGTTGAACAAATGTCTTTCTAGTATGATTGAGCATTCTTTGGATATATGCCCAAAAATGGTATTGCTGGGTGCTGAGGTACATTGATTCCCAATTTCTGAGAAACCACCATATTTATTTCCAAAGTGGTTGTACAAGTGTGCATTCCCACCAGCAATGAAGAAATGTTCCTTTTACTCCACATCCTCTCCAGCATAAGCTATCATTGCTGTTTTTAATCTTAGCCATTCTGACATGTGTAAGATGGTATCTCAGAGTTGTTTGATTTGCATTTTCCTGATGGCTAAGGATATTGAACATTTCCTTAAGTGTCTTTTGGCCATCTGAGATTCTTCTGTTGAAAATTCTCTGTTTAGTTCAGCATACCATTTTATTTGGGTTATTTGAAATTTTGATGTTTAATTTCTTGAGTTCTTTACATATTTTGGATATCAGTCCTTTGTCTGATGTGGGGTTGGGGAAGATCTTTTCCCATTCTGTAGGCTGTTTTTTTTTGTCTTATTGACTGTGTCCTTTCCTTTACAGAGCGTCTCAGTTTCAGGAGGTCCCATTTATTTATTGTTGCTCTCAGTGTCTGTGCTAATGGGGTTATATTTAGGAAGTGGTCTCCTGTGCTTATGCATTGAAGGCTACTTTGCACTTTCTCTTCTATCAGTTTCAGTGTTGAGGAATTGATATTGAAATTGACTTGGACTTGAGTTTTGTACATGGGGATAAATATGGATCTGTTTTCATTCATCTACATTTTGACATCCAGTTACGGCAGCACCATTTGTTGGAAATTCTTTTTCCATCATATAATTTTAGCTTCTTTGTCAAAAATCAGGTGTTCATAGGTGTGTGGATTAATATCTAATTCTTCAATTTGATTCCATTGGTCAACCTCTTTGTTTTTATGACAGTACCAAGCTATTTTCATTACTGTAGCTCTGTAATATAGTTTGATGTCAGGGATGTTAATGCCTCTGGAAGTTACTTTATTGTACCAGATTATTTTAGCTACCCTGGGCTTTTTGTTTTCCATCTGAAGATGATTATTGTTCTTTCAAGTTCTGTGAAGAATTGTGTTGGGATTTTGACGAGGATTGGATTGAATCTATAGATTCCTTTTTGGTAGGAGTGCCATTTTTATTATGTTGATTCTACCTATCCAAGGGTAGATCTTTCTATTTTCTAGTATCTTCTTCAATTTCTTTCTTCAAAGACCTAAATTTCTTGTCGACTATGTCTTTCACTTGGTTAGTGTTACCCCAAGATATGTTTTGTTATTTTTTAGCTATTGCAAAAGGTGATTTTTCTCTGATTTCTTTCTCAGTTTATCATTTATATATAGAAGGGCTCCTGATTTATTTTTAGTTGATCATGTATCCTGCCACATTACTGAAGGTATTTATCAGCTGTAGGAGTTGTCTGGTAGAGCTTTTGGGGTCACTTATGTATACTATCATATTATCTGCAAATAACAAAAGTTTGATTTCTTCCTTTCCAATTTGAATCTCCTTGATCTTCTTTTGTTTTCTTAAGCCACAGTTGAACTACAAGAACTATGTTGAAGAGATATGGAGAGAGTGGACAGCCTTGTCTTGTTTCTAATTTTATTGGAATCACTTTGAGTTTCTCTCCATTTAATTTGAAGTTATTTTCTTCTTCTTCTTCTTCTTCTTCTTCTTCTTCTTCTTCTTCTTCTTCTTCTTCTTCTTCTTCTTCTTCTTCTTCTTCTTCTTCTTCTTCTTCTTCTTCTTCTGGGTTAGAATGATCAAGTCTTCCTATTGTGTAACCACTGGGTTCTGGTGTTACCATGTTGATTTTTAGGTTGTTGCATGAATTCTTGCATTGGCACCTACCAATCTCTTATTTCAAATGTGGCCAGTAGTGTCTTTGTATCTTACTTCAGTCCTTGCAGTGGCTGTCTGAGTATTTGGGAATTGTTTTTTGTGTACTCTGTAATGTCTCAGGGATCCACTGCGTTCTCTATAAACCTGCCTTCTTGGTCTTCTCTCCTGGTTCACTCTCTTGGTCCCCTCAGTGTTGTAGCAAGCTGTGTTTCAGAGTTCCACCGAGCTTTCAGGCAGATAGGCGAGTTTTGGAGCAGGATGTGTCTGAACAAAAAGCCATACTGAAATGATGTAAAATACATTTTATAGGACTTTATTAATATGGTTCCTGATATTAACTTAGAAAATTTAGTTGTGACTTTAGGAGGTTTGGTTTCCACTCAAGAATTGTTGGTCCAAAGATAGTACAACAATTTTAACCAACTTAAAAAATAGTGACTATTTGTAAACTCTTTTTGTTGATTTGAATAATTTGATTTTTCTTTGTTTCTGTTCTTTGGAGACTGGATCTTGGCATGGAGCTAAAGGTAGCCTTGACTTCTTGTCCTCCTGATATGGGATTCCCCCTCTGTATTCTGTGAATACCAGTGTTTAATAAAGGACTGCTTTGGACCTATTGAAGGGCAGAACTTAGATAGGTGGGGAAAACTAAACTGAGTGCTGGAAGAAAGGAGGCAGAGTTAAGGAGAAGCCATGTAGCCCTGCCAGAGACAGACACTGGATGCTGGACAGAATTTTACTCAGTAAATCACAGCCATGAGACAATACACAGATTAACGGAAATGGGTTAAATTAATATGTAAGAGCTAACCAATAAGAAGCTAGATTTAATGGGCCAAGTAGTGATTTAAATAATATATTTTTTGTTTGTGATTATTTTGGGTCTGAGCTGCCAGGCAGCCGGAAAACTGGTGAACTCCTCACAACAAGTTGGCACCAACATGGTTGACTAAATACATGTAAAACCTAAGAGATCTTGGAAAGGAACACTAGACAGAGAAAAAAAAAAGTTTAGCCACTTTTTTTTTTCTCAGCTGGTGTAATGTTGTGGTTTCTTTAAGAGAGGTTTTACTGATTCAGCAATATAAGAAAATAAAGCCACACCATTTTGAAATACCAGCTTTCTGGGAGAACAGGTGGGTTTTGTTTTAATAGACAAAAAGGTAATTTTTTTCTTAGTTTTATGTCAGCTTGAAACAAGATAGATTCATTTTCACAGAGAGATGTTCAATTGAGAAAATGCCTCAATAAGATGTTCTTGTTGGCAAGCTGATAGTTCATTTTATTTATTAATAATTCAAATATATATTTTTGGCTAACTTTGGACAGTGCCAGACCTCTGCAGGTGTTCCCAGTTCACATAAAAAAGCAGGTTGAGTAAATCATAGGTAGCAGAACACTCCTTCATGACTTTTGTTTAATTCCTACCTTCAGGTTCCTGTCTTGAATTTCTGCTATTACCCCCCTCAACAATAAACCATAATCTTCTAGAAAAACAAACTTTTTCTTCCCAAGTTTCTTTTGGTCATAATGTTTTACCGCAGCAATAGAAACCCAGACAAAGACAAAAATCTTAGTAGAATCATGGATTATTGTTGTGACATATAATTTTCGAGAGACTTGGGGAATATTTTGGTGATTTGGGGCTATAAAAAGCACTGAAAGCTCAGAGTATAATGAACTTAGAAGATAATGCTCAGAGCATGCTGGTGGTGGAGGCATGCCTCATGAAGTTTCAGAGAGAAACTTTGAGAGTGCCTTTAACTGTCTAGGAGGCTGTTAGTGTTATTTTATATAAAAGTTTCGTGGTGTCTGGTTATCCAGGGCTGGAGAACTGTTTGCGATTAATAAAAGACTAATATCACAGAAGAGAAATGTTACTTTTTCTGGGATAATTGATATTGATCTGGTGAGGCTTAAAATCAGCTGTGATTAAGAAAATATAAATAATGTTGGGGCAAAATGTTCTGGGAAGCACTTCTTCAAGGTAAGCAAGCAAAGTTTGGTCCAAAGGTGGCTAAAATCAGACAACCAAACTTAGTAATAAATAAGAGTCTCCCATATTGTAGTGGTTTTGAAATCATGAAGGGCTTATGGATGGTAGATGAAGCTTGTCACCATGAAGGGGCAGGAGAAGCAATTGGTGAAGGTTTACCTTCACTATCCATAAAAGTTTCAAGGCTAAACATTTCATAGGAATAAGTCCAGGCCTGGGAACATGTAGCAGGGTTAGAATCCCTGAAGAGAGCCTATGAGAAGCTATGGTGAAGATACATTTGCATTGAAGAACCTACCTTTTTGGAGATGCCAGATCATGGGATAACCACTAAAAAGAGCAGAAACCATGGAATCGATACAGATGAGATGAGAAGATAAGCTGTGTACACTTCAGATGGTAGAAACAAAGAAATGAAACTAACTGGTTAGGTCTTTTGGAGCCTCGAGGATCCTGAATGAATTCTAGATATCAAGTATTATAGTTTTTACACTATTGACTTTTTGTTTGGCTTTGATTTAGTTCTTTTTTTTTTCTATGCCCCAGGTCTTCTATTGTCCATATATATTTTCAAGATGTGTGTATGGGGGTGCTGTGTAGGAAGTTTTTCTGTATATGTGTTGCTTTTATTGGTTAATGAATAAAGAAGATCCTTTGGCCTGTGATAGGGCAGAATAAAGATATGCAAAAAAAACTAGACTGATTTCTGGGAGAAAGAAGGCAGAGTCAAGAAGAAGCCATGTAGCCACATCAGGAGACAGACACCTTTGCTGGAGCCCAACTGAACCTTGTTAGTAAGCCACAGCTACGCGGAAATACTCAGATTAATAGAAATTGGTTAATTCAAGATATAAGAGTAAGCCAGAAATATGCTTAAGCTAATGGCCAATCAATATTGTACTTAATACAGATTTCTCTGTAATTATTTTGGGAGTCTGGGCAGCCTGGAAACAAACGAGAAGCCTCTGCCAGTGTGTGTGTGTGTGTGTGTGTGTAATAGACTTTTATAGGATTTGGTTTTAAAGACTGATGATTTAATACGTTGGAATGCTCTATTTTATGATAGCTATCTATCTATCTATCTATCTATCTATCTATCTATCTATCTATCTATCTATCTATCTACTTATTTTTAGGTTTCTCCAGAGACAGAGTTTCTATGTAGCTTTTGAGCCTGTCCTGGAAACTAGCTCTTGTGGACTAGGTTGGCCTTGAACTCACAGAGATCTGTTGGCTTCTGTCTCCCTAGTGCTGGGATTAAAGGCATGTGCCACCACTGCCTGGCCTTGTTAGTTTTATATGAACTTTACATAAGTCACAATCATTTGGCAAGAGGGACTATTATTGGAGAAAATGTGTAAATAAGATGCACCTATAAGCAATCCTCTAGTGCATTTCACTGACTAATATTTGATGTGGGTAGGTCCAGCTCATTGCGGACAATGCTGCCCCTGGGCAGTTGGTTTTGGATGTGGAAGAAAGCAGGCTAAGCAAGTCATGGAAAACAAGCCAGTAAGCAACACTCCTTCATGTCCTATGCCTCAGTTTCTGTCTTCAAGCTTCTGCCTTGAATTCCTGCCCTAACTCTTCTCAATACAACTGACCAGGTGAAATAAATCCTTCCCACCAATATTGCTTTCATCATGCTTTTTTATCACACAACTCTGATGGTGATTAGCAATACTGAATTTTGGACTTCATTGTTGTGGTTTCTACTTGTTCCGTTAGCTCAAATTAGGAAGCTTCATGATGTCAATTTTGAGTAGGCAAGGAATGAGAAAAATTGTTAAAAAGTGCTCATTTCTGGTATTATAATAATCAATCATTCCTCTTCCTCAACAATCTTTGCTCTGTTTTTTAATTTCTTTATTTTAAAAGGAGGAAACTATGAAAACAAAACCTAGGTATAAATACCTTCTGTCTCATCTAAAAAGAAGGAAAACTGTTAAATTTTTTAACCTAGTACTTAAACTGAGGAGTAAATTGCCATTATTTTTGTTCTGTGTTTATTTTTTAATGTCACTTTTTGTTGCATTTAATTTTCTATGATAAAAGCAATGACAAGCTTTTGTGGGACATATGTATATTTTTCCCGTTTGTTCTTAGCAACAACTTTCTAAGTTTTATTTAAAAACTGAGTTTGTAAGCTAAAACATTGCTAACAAAAATAAATCATTAAGTAAATCTGTATTTAAGAAATCAGAATAGACTGTGAACTTATTAATATTCATATGTCTTTACTAGAAACAGAGAGACAACAAATGGTATAACACCATGCCTTGTGAGAAGCACAAAATGTTTGTGTCAACTTGAGAAAAAACTCTAATTAGCGCTGTGGGATTTAAGGACAAGAACAAACAAGAGCACTCTAACATTAAAAAACTTTGAGTATAGGAGACTGAAAAAGGAAATAACAACATTGGCAAAGAGGTAAAGCAAAGCATTTTTGTGAGACTGAATAGACAAGGATAAGATTCTATGAGGTACAGTGGTATCCAGGTTAACCATGGAGAAGAAAGCCCTATATAAGGCATATGCCTCAGCTGCTGTGTCTGATGACAACACACATTCTTAAGAATACTCAGTGCCAGAATAGAAACAAAATAGTGTAGCACAAATAATAAAAACCCAGAGACAGATATTGAGGTTCAACCTCAAGATTAGAAAGGCAAAACAGCCAGTCACTGGCTCTTACCTCTACCTCAGTCTGAAATGGTGATTTAGAAGACAAATATAATTGGTATCAATAAACTTGTCTAGTTTGTTGAACTTAGCAAAAATGGACAAACTCGTTCATTATTCGATATCAATAATATTACAATACCAGTTTTTTCATCATAAAAATGTAAATGTTTATATAATTTTGTTTACTAGAAATGCTACACATAAAATCTTTTATGGTAAATTGTTTGTAATAGGAAGTCAAACAAAAAATAGCATAGCATTTACTGTCTCTTAATATATGACTTGTTCAATTCAACTGTGAGGAGTTGAATGAATAGGACCTAGATTGCAATAGGCTAAATAATAAAGGAGAAATATTCTAATAGAGGTAACAAATGTAGATGCATTTTCTAAATGTTTGGCACTTTCATGGTACTATATGACATTTAAGACAGAGACATTTATGGAGAAGTGTCGGTGGAGGCTGCTGTTTCATTTCTCGGTCACTCAGTCCCAAAATAATCTCACAGAAACTGTAATAATTATAATACTGTTTGGCCAATGACTTAAGCATATTTTAAGCTAGCTAATACATTTTGATTCAACCCATTTTATTATTTTATATTTGACCATGAGTCTCATGGTTTACTGTTACCGATGTGTGGTTATCGTTCTCCTCCCTGTGGCTATATGGCATCTACCTGACTCTGTCTTCTATCCTCCTCTATCTGTTTGGAATTCCTGCCTTGCTCTATTCTGCTAAGCCACTGGTCAAAACAGCTTTATTCATTAACCAATAAAAGCAACACATATACTGAAGGACTTTCCACATCAGAGAAGAGTGTTGAAGAACTCCTATGACAAAGCAGAAATCTCAGAAAGTGGTTGGATTTGTGAGGCTGGCCTATTTGTTTTCCTATTCTTTTTTTTGTTAAGCTTCTTGATCTTTCAGAGGGAGATAATTCTATATGAAACATCCACATCAAAAGTAGCAACCATCTGCACCTACAGTACCAGGGGATTTATTGCAAATAAAAAAAAAACATATAAACCAAAATTAACCAGAACCATAATCTATATATCTCAATAAAGGTGTATACAGTTAGAATTAATGTTGTTAAGCTGTGGAGCTTCATTTGAGATTTTACACTTTCACAATAACATATATTGCAAAACCTGAAAAATCCATTGCAATGTTGAAACTAGAAAAATACGTGTTTTTTTATGTCTCTTTTCATGACTCAAATGTCATTATATGATGAGAAAGACCTAATGATCAAATGTTTTATTTAAAATAAATTACTTAGCTAGAGGATAAAATAGCCATATCCCATGTTGGTATTTTTGTAGGTCATTAAAAACAGAAGACAGAAAAATTTTATGTCACTCTCATATGTACATTATGAACATTATGCCTGCACAGACACATGCATACATGCTTACACTCCTACATGCACACACACACATGCCCAGCACCCCTCCATACACTCTAAATGTATTTATGTAGATGTACCCACATTTATGCCTATAGATAGTGTTTTTTAAGGAGTGAGAAATGATATGAATTTTGTACAAGATTATTTCATTATGTTTACATAAGATGCATGTAACCTCAATGTTTTTAGTCAAATATTGATAAGAAAAATGTTTAAAACATATGTAATTTCAAAATAAAAATGAATAAATCCAAATGCTTTTACATTTCCATGGAAATGTAAATGCAGCCTACAGAATGGGAAAGATTTTCACCAACCCACATCAGACAGAGGGCTGATCTCCAAAACATACAAAGAACTCAAGAAATTGGTCATCAAAAGAACAAGTAATCCAATAATAAAAGATTGTAGTTCTCATGTTGTATACTCATAATATGAATTGTAGCTGACAGTGGTACCTTTTATATTATTTATTTGGCAATATTTACTATTTTAGTCAATAAAGTTTTAATTATGGTCTCACAGTAGTTTTGGTTAAATCCACAAGTCTTGCAAATGAATGAGCCCATAAACATGTCATCAAAGATGGGGGAGGGACACATGAGGCTCTACACCTCCCAAAAAAGTACTGCAGAAAATTAAGTCTGGTTGGGGAGAAGTAAGCTTTCTTCAGTGGTGCAGCTATACATAAACTGCTCTTGCTCCATAAACTTCTTCCCATCCACTCTCAAGCATCTCAAACACAGTGTATCACACACACACACACACACACACACACACACACACACACACACACAAATGAAGATATGAAAGAAGAAGAAGAGCTCATTGAAAAGAATGGTGTCAATAGGAGGATTGAGAGGTGAAAATTACTAACATTCATAGTTAGAATAGATAAACATATCAAACATGTATTGAAATTAATGTTTCTATATTATAAAGACAGGTTCCACACAATGCTTTTGTCTACCATATAACAGAATAACTGGCTCTTATGCCAAAAAAAAAATATGGCTTAGATAAAGCTAGACTTGTATTAAGACATGAAATAATGAAACATATGATTTTATAACATGAAAATGTCTTATGGATATGTAGTAGTGGAGGATAAATTTTTAAAGAGTAGACCTGAATAAATTTATTGTATAACCAAATAAAGCATTAAAACTAAAAAATCCATATGAATTTTCTAACATACCTATAAAATAATCTCTCCTGTTGCATTTATAAGTTATTATTTGTAACTCATTAACACACAACACATCTTGATCTAAGGAGGATAAATTCTCTTTGTGGAGCAGTTTAAAAATGACAGGGATCATAATTTTAACTTCTATCATGTTTTTCTAGAATATGAAAATTCGAGTTCCTGCATAATTTAGAACATTCAGATGCATCACACAGAACTCTGTTTGAATAATAAAAACATAGTTTCCACCAGCAGCCAGCACTTCCTCAATAAGTTACTATCTGACTTGTTTTACATACTCAAAATTTGCCTACATAATAGGCCAACATTTTAAAAGACAAAGTTAAACTGCATATTATGAGCTTCAAATAGCTAGCAATAAGACTGAAATGCACGTGTACTTTTCAGCATATGAACCTTAAAATACAGTCCAAATGGAGAGAAAATCCAATTTCATGGCTACATTAGAACTGTAGTTCATAAAATGGTTAAGTTTGTAGGCCTTTATCCTCTGCATTGGAATTTTCATCAGGACAATTAGTTATTTTAATGAAAGAACAATATCTTTGTGGATATTAATATATTTTAACAATAGCAACTTTATGTGTAATTAAATGAGCATAATAGAGATCTCCATTATTTACTTGTATGTGCAGAATGACTTAGTGTCTCTGGTTTTTACAGTTGTCATAGACTCATTTTATTTTAATAGGTGAGGGCCTATATAATTTCACCAGACTAGGGTTTCAAAAGTAATAATCACATGAAACCAACGTGTTTCGTTACTCCATTTTTATTTATACGAAATCCTATAAGTTCAATTGATATTATTTCTAAAACCTCTTGCAAAAATACTAACAAATTACTGTGTATTATTCTGTCTAAATTATAATAAAGAAAATGATTTAGACATTCAAAACCAATGCTTAGAAGCTATTTTACTTTTGTTTGTTTATTTTGTTTTGTTTTGACTGTAGACGTTTTTGCATAACAGCTGAAAAACTTAACTGTGCTTTGGGAAAGTTCAAGTGGAAAACAGGTAAGAAATTAGTCCCAGAAACTTCACAATGTAATCTTCAAACCTTCCCAAATTAAGTTGGAATTTGGCTGAGCTACAATTTTCTGATACAAATAACCTAGAATGACGTGATCTTATCCTTAGTTGTGATTTAGGTTTATCATTTGAGTGAAGGACTGAATGTCACATAGGGGGAAAAAAAGCAGAAAAAAATTATTTTCTAGAATTTGTAGGCTTCTGACTAAAATTAATGAAATTTCTCACCGAGAAAGCTTTCTACGATTTTGAAACAGTGATGTCCAAGTCAAAGCCATGTGATCTTGAAATCAAACTTAAGTTGAAAACTAAAGGGAAACAAAACTGAAAGTATTTGCACACAAAAGAAAAAAAGAATCTGCAAAATGTAGTAAAAATATGTAAAATAATAAAATAGAAATTCTAGAGGTGAAAAAGTCAGTAATTAAAATTATTGATGACCTGAACAGACACCGGCAAATGAGTATCACTGTGAAATAGAGAAGGCAGTGAAATCAATATTTTATTTAAAACGTGGATTCTTATTTCAAAAACAAAGCTACATTTTAAAATAGGAAAACTTAACTGTTAAGTAAGTATGAAGTGGACAAATTTCAGTGTAAAGAAAAATGACGTTAAGTAGAACTCTTAAAGGACTAAAAGTAAGGAAAAACAAGAACAATAAGATAATATAGTCAAGCTACCCATACCCATATTGCCAACATTTAGACGAAAAGATGCAGGAGTACTGTTAATTAGATATAACCATGTATGATATGAACAAATTCCATCATAAAACAAAAGAAAAAAAAATAAAAACATGGTGAATATATGGAAAATTTGTAAGCTTACATTGAACAATCAAAGCAAATGAACAAATACATTGCTTTTATGAATTATCCATAATAATTAAGTTCCTAAATAATATACGTTTATAATAATAAATACATTTATTATTATAAACGTATATTATATATTTATTATTATAAATGTATATTATTTAGGAACTTAATATTTATTGGTGGGAAGTAGATTTGCAGTGGTGTTTTGAACAAGAGAAAAAAATCATTGAGTGAAATTAGACACGGAATCATCTGGGTTTTAAAATCCAAACAAGTTTCTAACCAATCTTTTACTTCATATAATATTTTCCAGTAAATAATTTTGAGAATTAAGTTAAAAGGAACATTCTGGAAAAGCAGAGAGAAATCTGGACACTGAAACAGAACCCTAGATGGTTCTTTTACTTCTAATGGTATTCCTAGTCTCTGGCCTAGAGCCAAAGAGTTCTTTGTGTGAGGTATATGTTGTTAGCATATACAGATGGAGTTCCAATTCTATAGACCCTATCCATTTCACACCACTCTTTATAATACATTACCTTGAGGATAATGATTCAGGAACCTATAGATTCTTAAAAGGTTATTATCACAAGCAATTTTTTAAAACCAGAAACCTTGCATATTGGAGACTGAAGGAGGCTTCTTTCCAAGTATGATCGATCTATTTACTCAAAATTCTTTGTCATGAAGCTCCTTAAGAACTTGAATTAGAAAAAGTCTGGGTTTTAGGAGTTGAGGATTTGTCCTCATTGCTCAGGCAGCTTTAAATTAGAAAATAGGCCAGAGATGCTCAGTTTCTCAAGACTTTAGCTACTCTCCTGAACTCAAAGAATGAAATTCTGGACCTGTAAGTGTTACTTTTAAAATGTAGAAGTTGGAACTTAAGAGTGGGAGTGGCAGTTGTGCCAAAATAGCAATTTTACCAAAAGAAGTCTACAGATTCAATGCGATGCCCATCAAAATCCCAACAAAATTTTTCACAGACCTCAAAAGAACAATACTCAACTTCATATGAAAAAAAAAAAAACCCAGGATAGCCAAAACAATCCTGTATAAAAAAGGAACTACCAGAGGCATCACCATCCCTGTCATCAAACTCTATTATAGAGCTACAGTAAAGAAAACAGCCAGGTATTGGCAGAAAAGGACAAACGGAATCAAATCAAATCCCAGGTATTAATCTACAGACTTTCAAACATCAGATTTTTGACAAAGAAGATAAAAATATAAAATGAAAAAAAGAAAGCATATTCAACAAATGGTGCTGGCATAACTGGATATCAACATGTAGAAGAATAAAAATAGATTCATATCTATGTGCAAAACTCAAGTTCAAATGGATCAAAGACCTCAACATAAAACCAGCCACTCTGAACCTCATAAAAAAGAAAGTGGGAAATATACTTGAACGCACTGGCACAGGAGATTACTTCCCAGATATATAACCCCAGTAGTACAGACACTGAAAGAAACACTTAATAAATGGGACCTCCTGAACCTGAGAAGCTTCTATAAAGCAAAGGACATGATCAACAAGACAAAATGGCAACCTACAGAAAAAGAAAAGGTCTTCATCAACCCCACATCAGACAGAAGACTGATTTAAAAAATATACAAAGAATTCAAGAAACTTGGCAGCAAAAAGACAATCCAATAAAAAATGGGGTATATACCTAAACACAGAACTCTCAAGAGACAAATCTCAAATGACTGAAAGACACAGAAATTCTCAACATTCTTAGCTATCAGTGAAATGCAAATCAAAACTACTCTGAGATTCCATCTTATACCTGTCAGAATAGTTAAGATCAAAAACATCGATGACAGCTTATGCTGGATAGAATGGAAGGTAAAGGAAACACTCCTCCACTGCTGGTGGGAGTGCAAACTTCTACAGCCACTTTGGAAATCAGTATGATGATTTCTTAGAAAATTGGGTAACAATCTACCTAAAGACCCAGCAATAGTGCTGTTGGGTATATACCAAAGAATGCCTAATCATACCACAAGGACATGTGCTCAACTAGGTTCATAGCAGCATTATTTCCAGCCGGAACCTGGAAACGACCCAGATGCCTCTCAACCGAGGAATGAATAAAGAAAATGTGGTACATTTACACAATGGAATACTTCACAGTGGTAAGAAATAATGACATCTTGAAATTTGTATGCTAATGAATGGATCTAGAAAGAAACATTTTGAGTGAGGTAACCCAGACCAAGAAAGACAAATATAGTATTGTAAGGGACAATCCTCAACAAAAATACCTCTTCTCAGGGTAGAGGTGTGGGGATTTAGAAATATAGTAAAGAGTATGAAGATGCAAATGAAAATAATAAAACAGAGAAACATATAGGATAACATTGGAAATGAAGTGAGTATTGAAATTTGCCCACATTTAATTTCCAATTGCTTTAAGTACCCCTGACCCCAAAAGGTAGGAACAAGACCCCCAAAAATGCATTAACATGATAATTGAAAATGAACATACCAATTTAATGTTGCTGGCTTCATGCATAGTTAAACATTCTGTTCCTGGAACAAAGCAAGTCACACTCACACCCTGAACCAAAACATTCTGCAGGCAAACTACTCCCTGGGTAGAATCAAAAGTTATCTCCATAAGGGAACTGAAGCCTTAGTTGGAGCCTTAGAATTTGTTTGAGGTAGAAACACATATACTTCTCTATACATACAAGATCTGGCTCTTAGTCATGCCTATTGACAATAACCTTGAGAAAGAACTCTCTGATCTAAATCTAGATGGGACCTTTTTTCTAGGTAGAACTTTAAAGGAACTAGAGGTAAGTTCCAACTCTCTGACCTTTGGTCAATGTGGAAATAGGCTCACAATTTTGGTTTCCACAAATAACAAGTCACTCATAAGTGACTTAAAGACATAAAACAATGAAAAAACTAACCTACAGTCTACAACCCTAGATAACAAAGAAGACCCTAAGAAAAAAATATATGGATTTACATAGGAAGGACAAAGAGACAAGATATCCTGAGTAAATCAAGAGCATGGACATCATGGTAGAGGGTAGAAGGGAAGTGAGAAGGTGGGAAGGGAGAGGAGAATAAGTTTAGTTCAATAAAAACAATAAAAAATAAATTATAATAATGATAGTCTATTAAAAATTTTATTTCACATCTGTGGATTTATTCTAAGGAAATACACACACACACACACACACACACATATATATATATATCATGCTGATATTTTAGTAACTAAATTATTGTACTGATATTTACATAGAGCAAAAAATTATGCATATTTGCATAATGGGAAATATGTGGTGTCACTCATCTTGAAGAAGTATTGTACAGAGATGCTAATGAAGCCTCTGGATGTCGAAAATGAATCACACATTCAATGTCACAGGACAAAGGCAAACTTCTCAAGGCAGCCATCTTCATATTTCTCGGAATTAAATTTCATTTCCATTATAGAAAAAATTAAATAAGCAAATAGTTACAGATATTTTTATTGTATCCCTTTCCTATCCTAGTATAGGAAGTCAGATAACATTATATTATATATTATGTGTTGAATCTCTAAGTGTTCAAATGGGTATATTACATATTTATTAAGGAAAACTGGATTGGATGGTGCATCTCACTCTCCTCTTCACTTTCTCCCTTGAGTGCTGTTATAAGGTCACAGTGTTTCTGTCTATGCACACCCATTCAGTTGTTCCTGTGTGATGCACCATTTGCGTGGATCAACAGAATTATTTGCATTACAGCTTTCCTGTTGATCTTCCATGGCCTCACTGTTTCTGATTCTGTATGGAAGGCCTTCTAAGGATAGGGGCCTTGGGGATTCATGGGCCTTTCTGTCCCTGTGATCTTTCATTTGGCCTTATTCATGTCACATTGACTCATGGTTCTCAGAGGATCAAAGCAAAAACTATAATTACTTTGACAGCCTCTCCTAGGAAGTAAAAGAATGTCATTTCTTTCATTTCTCATACATCTGAAAAAAAAAACAAAAAAGAAAAGTCAAAGTCCAGGCCAGATTCATGAGTCAGGGAAACTGACCCAGTATTCCAAGAAAACTGAGAGCAAAAAAGCGACATTACAGAGGACTTAGATAAAGAAAGGCATTCTTGGGCTGCAGCCATAGCTCAGGACTCCAGCACTTGCCTAGAATTCATAAGGATCCGAGTTTGACATCAAGTATTGCAATAAAGAAAAAGAAAGCCATGCCTCATCGTGACTATCATTATAAACATCAGCCAAGGAAGTAAAACAAGTAAATAATAAATGAAGGAAAAATAGCTTTGGGAATTGAACCATCATGGACAGCGACATCCCTCCAAATCTGAATGAATATTATTTAGCAATCTCTGCAGTGCTGTCAGACCGAGAAAGTCAAAGTCAACATTAAAAAGATTGTTTATAAATTCTATAAATTAAGGGAAAATAGTAAATTATGTATATGAATATAAGAATGAATAAATTTAATAAATATATCAGAATATATGTATGTATATAAACTTAAGACCCAAACAAACAAAACAATAGAAAAAAAGTCTAACAAGGTTATCTGAAATCTCAAATAAATTACTTGGAAATTTGAGAGCTGTTTTCTGTGAGGAGGCTAATTTGTTGACTTGACAAAGAAGTGTCAGGAGTTTCTTTTCATTCTGTGCTTTTTGTCACTTTTAAAAGTGTGCACTAGAACTATGTGATTTTAATTTAAAATATCACAGTCAAATAAAACAATTAGAATGCAGTTTAAAATAGTGTTGAATTAGCCTTGTACAAATAAATGATGACACCTAATTAAATCATTTAGGAAGACAGAATACTGCAAATTGCCTGAAGTCTGTTTGAGGGTCACATGAGGAAATGTTATCAGCTACGAGGTCAAAGTATATATCTTCTGTAAAGGAATATGTCATGCCTTTTTAATGTTGCTCCTCTTTTTTAAGTCTACACCCTGCTTCAAAATATGAGTACACCCAAATTCAACCTAAAAGCTTAGAGCAGACATCATGCCTACCTCCTATATTACACAGAAGGGGAGAAGCCAAAGCTACATTAAGTATCTTCTTAAACCAGGCAATACTAATGACAGGAAATGTTTATTATCTCCAGTGTACTCTGCAATGGCAGAATTTAGGATCATCAGCTGTGATTTTACCTTTGAAAAAGACTCTTTGTAACGATATTGCCTTAAGTGGATCCAAGAGAGGGACAAAAGCTCTAGTAACAGTTGAAATGTTTTTTGTTTTGCATAGATTTTTGCATTTAGTTTGTATGTAATTGTGTATGATGATTTTGTTTTCTTATAAATCCCTGCCTCTTTGAAAGTCTGCAAACTATGCATGTACAAAAAGCCTATCCTATTTCAGTCTAGGAAAGCAATAGGGAAAAAAGTCTGCATGAAATGGCTTTCAGAAAGGAGCTATTGAAAGTCTTTGAACAAGCTGTAGAGGAAAGGAATGATTTCAGGTTCAATATATATCTAATATATATGCATATATTGTAAAAAGTGAAATAATGAATTAAACTTCACAGCTCATTTTAAACACATGTATTCTGAATATAGAAGATAAAATATAAGAATAAATGAATAATGTTAAGATGAGCATATTTGAGCTGCAAAATTCTGGATTTTGCTACTCTAGCTATTTTGATTTTCTATAGTTGATCACACACTGACTTTACTGTAAAAGTTAAATATCAACTAAAATAAAAGAACAAACAGACAAACCATAAGAAACCTGAGCAAATAGTGACAATAAAAACAGTGAATATTCTTGGAGAAAATAAAAAAAAGAAGCCTTAAGAAAAAAAATAGATGCAACTAACAGTGGAATGACTGTATTTGATAGCAAAAGTAAAAAGAAAATCCAATAGTCATGCAGCCAACTATTAAAGTCACTTTATGGTCTTCTCTTTATTTTTAATCTTCCACTTCCTGGGAAAAATGGGTGTACCTATGTGTACTTACGTTAAAATTTTGCATCATTTTACCTCTCAATACGGATAGTAAATTTGAAATTTACATGTATCCCTTTACTTGTCAATAACACTCTGTATAAACAAGTTGTTGAAGGTAGGTGACATGACCTCATTAAATCCTATAAAATTACTTGTTCAACAGAATATAATTATTTCAAGTACCCTTCAGAGTCTATCTTACAGTAATAAAATAGTTATTGAACCGTTTATTTTTATATATTTAAAACTATATTAATTTAGCAGTTTTGTGTGACAATAATGGTACAGTTTTTTCCTGCTTCTTGACAATAGGGTTGACACGATGATTTATTCGGCCAGTGAAATATTGACAGGTAGACAGAAAACAGAGCCGGAACTGTGCTTGTAGAGTGTTGTTTCTGTACTTCAACTCATACCATGAAAAGAATGCATTAAGGCAAGTACACTAGTCCAAGGAGCATTAAAAAAACATGAAGCAGAATAGCCCTGATGAACCCTGTCTCAATCAATCAACCAATCAGGCATGTGACCAATAATAAATTACTGTTATTTCAAGCCACTGAACTTGGGTATGCATTACTACACCTTTAAATAAAATGGGTAAGTGGTATACTGTCAAATTAATCATTGTATGTTTTAACACTGTATAAGATAAATATAATTTAACAATGCAGAATTTTATACAAAGCTCTCCACATTTTAGTTATTAAATATATAATATATAAGACAAAGATTCTTGAAATGACACATATTAGTAACACACTGTGTTTATAGTATATTTTAGTTTCTTTAATACACTGTGTAATCTAAACATGAAAAAAAATGTGTTTCTCTGGTGTTTTGGTTATTGTTATATTGCTGTGAATCAATACCATGATCAAGGAAAATATCATAAAAGAAAGCATTTAATTGGGCTCTTGTTTACTATTTTAGAGACTTACTCATGATCATCATGGCAGGAAGCTGGCAGTCACGGCACTGAAGCAGGCACTGAGAACTTTATATACTGATCCACAGTCAGCAGGCAGAGAGAGAGAGAGAGAGAGACAGAGACAGACAGAGACTAATAGAGACAGAAAAACAGAGACAGATAGAGAAAATAGAGGGAGAAAGACTGGGCCTATCATGGGATTTTGGAACTTCAGTGCCAAAGGGACATCTACCCCAACAAGGGCAGTCCTCCTAATCTTTCAGAGATGGTAACTAAGCATTCAAACATACGTGTCTATGAGGACCACTCTCATTTAAACTTCTATACCTGTTTTCCTTAAAAGCTATTTAATTGCATGTCAGAGATAAACTTAGCTTTTATATCAAGAAATAGTGAATGAAAATTCTTTTATTTTCTTATACAAGAAAATTTTTTTTTATCTTTTCACTACTATGATACATATTGGAGGATAAATCAAAGCAATAACTTGAGTACTCAGTTGAGTCTACATATCATGGGATTAACAGAGCATTTTGCATTCACTGTCATATAAATAAAATGGCAAAGTGATGGAAATGAAATAGGAATGCCAAATATTATAAATAAAAAATTACATGTAAACATAATTCTAAAATTTTGCTAAAAGATTAAAAAGATCAAATGAATTCAACCCAGGGTATTTGTTATGAGGTTCTCAGATATTAGATATAGTTTATCAAAATTAATGCACTCTTAATTTAAGCTATTCACTTTTTTTTATGTGCTGAACACATTATAATCACTTTCACTCTAGGAAGTAAATTTTAACTCTGGTCACTAAAAGTAAAATTCAGCGCTAATTATGCAATCATGTAATCCAGTCAGGGAACACTTCTTGTTAACGTCTGAAAATTGTTGCACTGTTAAATCACAATGCGGGAAGATGCTATGCTTCCATGGGGCTTAACCCTGCCTTAAGTATTGAAGACTGTGCTCTGGGCAATGAATGTGTGCCTCTGACAGTCACTGTCTGCTCTTCATTTTGTAAAGCTCGAACTTTGGATCCTCTGTACAAAAGTCTTTCATGCTTTTGATCTTAGCCCCAGACGGTCATCATTCGACTTCTGCCATTTTTGTGACTCTGACTACTTTAAAAGCTTTGTGTAAAGAAAGCCATGGCAAATTTATTTTATGTGACTAATTTTATTTTATCTTGTTTAAAGAATTTACTATAAAATATTTAATGTCTCCTGTTTTAAAGAAAAAAGTATCTCATTGCTAAATTTTCACATTTTCTTTGTGCATCAATGGACATTAGTTGTTTGCTCATCCTGTCAGACTTGAATGATTCTACACCAAATGAGGAGAGTGCACATATCTGTTTGAAAATTTCATTTCCCTTAAATATATACACAAAATTACTTTTCTGGATCCTTTGAAGTTTTTATTTTATTTTATTTTTTAAGAGATTATCTTTGATAATTAACGTTTATTATCAACTTCACTAGATCTGCAATGGGTCAAGACATGGGCCTCTGGAAGGATTTCTTATGGGCATTTCTTGAGAGGATTAGTTGAGCAAAAAGAGCCATCACCAGCCCAGGCAGTGTCTTCTAAAAAGAGACCTAGTTACAAAAAGAAAAAGAAAAAAAAAAGGATTCTTTCACATCTGGCTCATCTCCCCCACCCCCTACAGTTTGACAGCATCTATACTGTTGTCAAACTGTCCTCATTGTCATTATCTTACATCAGACTGCTGACTATTTGGTCTTTCAATGTGGACTGAAACCAGCAGAAATGCAGCAATTTTCCTGCTTCCACACTAGACTGGAACTGCTCAGGCATCTGCTTCTCAGACAAGGCATCTCCTGGGTCCTCAGCTTCTCCAAGCTGCAAACAACTAAGTTTTGATTAATTAGCTCCTATTAGTTGTACCAAATTTCAGTACATCCCTTTGTGTTTTGTGTGTCTATAGATACATATATACAATGATATATATTACCTAAACATATACAAGGTAAAGGCTAAGTTTCATTCTTTAAAAAGTGCATGCCAATTTTTCTCAATACCACCTGCTGCAGACTACCACTTCCCCATGGGTAGTCTTCGTATCCTTGTTTTAAGCTCAATTGACCACATATAAATTCATTTCAAGCTTCCAATTTTAATATATTAGTCTATATTTATACATACAGTATACTGTATAATTACTTTATGTATTATAATTTGAAATTAGAAAATGTCTTTAGTTTTCTCAAAGTTACATCGTTAAATCAAAATCTTTCCTTTTTGTATAATTTTTGATTTTTCATATCTCCACAAACACAAAAATGCCAGTCATATTTTGACAGTAATTTCATTGGCCTATGGAAAGTTAAATGGTACTAACTACTATAAATCATGCAAACAGGATATATCTCCCCCTAAAATAGACTATAGTTAAAAATAAATGGTTTTTTTTGCTTGTCATTCATCTAAAAGCAATTCTTGCTTCATAAAATGACTTTGAAAATAATTGATTTTCAATTGTTTGGAAGAATGAGTATAATCATAACATGGTTTGCTAGAATTTACTCATGAAACTTGGCTTATTATAGAAATGTATTTGCATTAACAATTGAATTTCAATATTATGCAAAACTCTTCTATTTCCCTGTATACCTAGTTTTATTATAGAACAAATCAAATCTTCAATATAATGTATTCACTATTATTTTTATATGTTTACCTTTCATCTTGTATGCTAAAAGGAAAAGCGATTGCTATGCAATGACTGCATAATTAGAGTATCACATATTTCTGTATACACTTGCCTTTATTAGTGAGTTTTACAAGTCAATGTGCCTTCACTATAGTTTTTGATAGATGTGATTTCAAAGAATTCCGTTTAACTGCTCATGTTTAGCAGTAACGGGATGTCAGTTTTGGAGTACTAATCCTAACCACTTTTTAAAAAATCTTTTTTTTGGGGGGGGGGGAGGAACCTACTGCTCTCCTCTTAATCTTTTGAGAGATTCTCTTTTCTTGATGCCAGGGTCTGTGGGGGAGTAGAGGGTCTAGGATGCCTGCTTCTACCCTCTTCTTTATGTATTTCAGGTGATGCATCTTATAAAACCTTAGTATAACTTGCTTTGAACATAACTGAAAAATCCAAATGGCATAGTGTGAGAAATTGATCGAATTGTAGATACTTCTGCTGTTGGGTTTGGAGTGTTAAGGGCTCTCAAATTACAGCATAGGAGAGTTTGCCAACAGACTGTGTGTCATCTGAGAGAATAAAAAGAGCATGCCCAGAAGAAGGTCTAGCATGTCCTGGATGCTTTCCACCTTCCAGCTTTTCCCTTTACAATTTCCTTCTTGTGCAATTCTTTAGGTTTCCCCCCTCTTTCGTCATTTTGAAGGCCGTTAACTATTTTCTCACAACTTGTGCATTCCATTTTTTTTTCAAGCAGAATTCTCGGGTCTTTTTCCTTCTTTCCTCTGGGCATCACTTATTTCTGGTTCTTGACCCATTATTTATTTCTTTTTGTAATGTTCTCATTTTATTTCATTTTTATTACTTTATAAATAATACCAATCAAAATTTCCACTTCCTCCCCTCCTCCCACTTCTTTCCTGCTCCTCCACATACCCTCCTTCCCTCCCCCTCCAGTCATAAGAGACGGCAGAGTACCCTGTCCTGTGGGAAGTCCAAAGCCCTCCCTCCTTCATCCAGGCTTAGGAAGGTGTGCATCCAAATAGAATAGGATCCCAAAAAGCCAGTTCGTACAGTAGAGACAAATCCCAGCGCCATTATCATTGGCTTTTCAGTCTTCCCCAATTGTCAGCCACATTTAGAGGTTCCAGTTTGATCCCATGCTCGTTTAGTTCCAGTCCAGCTGAATTTGGTGAGCTCCCATTAGCTCAGGCACACTGTCTCAGTGGGTGGACCAACCCCTCGTGGTCCTGACTTCCTTGCTCATCTTCTCCCTCATTCAGCTTTTTAACTGAACCTTGGGAGCTCAGTCCAGTGCTCCAATGTGGGTCGCTATCTCTATCTCCATCCAGACGTAAGTTCTATGGTGATATTCAAGATAGTCATCAGTCTGACTATGGGACAAGGCCAATTCAGGCACCCTCTTCTCCACTACCCAGGGTCCTAGCTGGGGTCATACCCATGGACTCCTGGGAACCCCTCCCAAGCCAAGCCTCTTGCCAACCCCCAAATGGTTCCCTCAATTAAGATATCTCCTTCCCTGCTCCCATATCCTTCTTCCCTCCATCTCAACCATCCCACTCCCTCAAGCTCTCCCCAACTTTCCCTTTCTCCCCTTTCTTTCCGCCTCTCCCTTTCCTCCACCCTACCCAACCCACATGCTCCCATTTTTTTCCTGGCGATCTTGTCTGCTTCCAATTTTCAGGAGGATCTACAGATGTTCTTCTTTGGGTTCAACTAATTACTTAGCTTCTCTAGGATCATGAACTATAGGCTCACTTTCCTTTGTTTATGGCTAGAATCCACTAAAGAGCTAGTACATATCATATTCATATTTTTGGGTCTGGGTTATCTCACTCAGGATAGTGTTTTCTATTTCTACCCATTTGCATGCAAAATTCAAGATATAATTGTTTTTTACCGCTGAGTAGTAAGTGCTCTAATGTGTAGATATGCCACAATGACTTCTTTTCTCAGCTGGTACTTATGTTAAAGCTTGTTTTCTGTGAACTGAGCAGAACATCAGATTTTATAACATATCTACAATCATGCCTCTTTTCTCATTTTTATTTTTATATATTTTAAAATATGACAATCTATAATCACATGTTTGAATCATTACATAATCATACAGTCTATTCTATTGAATATACTTTTTATACCACTTATATACTGGGCATTTAATAGATGGTTGGAACAAGAAGAGTAAGGTATTGGGAAGAAGTTTGATAGGAAAGAATGTAATGATGCTTCCAACTGTCCAAAAGCAGAATGGGTTGCTTGTAAATACCAAGCTGGTGATCATTTGACATTTTTTACCAAAGAATTCAAAACCATCTGTCAAGGATAAGGACATTCCAGAAGGGTTTATACAAGTATTGGAGAGGGAAGTTGATGGCCTCTAAGGTCTTTTCTGACCTTTAAATTCTGCAGCTTGCAAATTAACTTTACATTACAACTCACTTATAATTTAAAAATACCAGCATTTAAAACAGTTTCAATCAGTCTGAAACATCATTGTGCGGGCACACTGAATGCTTCATATTGAGTTTATGAATTAAATAGTGGATCTGAGGGAGGAGTTTATTTTCTATTTTTCCCCTGATAAAGATTTGAGGGTCCATATACAATCAGAGTACATAGTACTGCCTGATTGTAAACACAGCATTGCCAACTGCTGCTAACTTGTGCTCTTGCTGAGATAATGGACTGTATTCCTTTTCAGACCATAAGCAAAAATAAAGCCTTCCTTTCTCAGGTTGCTTTTGTTCAGTATTTTGAAAAAACAGCATAAAAAAGTAAGTGACCTCACGAAGATAACCACAGCTGCAGTGAGTACATTGGGGCACTATGCAGGATCCATAAGACAGAGTCCATAGAGAGCATTTTATAGTCTGCCTCCCCACTCTCCCGCTCTCCTGATTTTACATTCTTTCCAACTCATCTCCTCTGACATTTCCAAAGTTTTGTTCTGATGGGGGAGATACTGATGCTCCATTAAAGGCAACAAGGTGACTCATGAAACTGAAAAGCTTATGCTAGGCAAATGACACTGTCAATAAGACAAAACAGCAGCCTACAAAGATGGGAAAAGATTTTCATCAACCCCACATTTGACAGAAGATTGGTTCATTATATATATATATATATATATATATATATATATATATATATATATATATGTAAAACTTAAGACACTAGACATAAAAAAAATCTTGTTAAAAATAGGGTACAAATCAAAACAGAGAAATCCTGACAAAATCTCAAATGACAGAAACACTTAAAAAGAATGTTCAATATCCTTAAACATGAGGGAAATACAAATCAAAATGACTCTGAAATTCCACTTTACAATTGTCAGAATTGCTATCAAAAATGCAAATGGCCACCCACAAACCCTCTTATCCTCCTGAAAACTCAGTTTAACATTGAAACACAGCCTGCTACTACACAGAGAGGACCAAGGGGTGAGTGACCAGCCTTCCAGCAGGATAAACACCCAGGAAAGCTGAGATGCTATGAAAAGATCAAACCTAAGAATAATAGGGATTGAAGAAATAGAAGGACACCATCTCAAAGACATAGAAAATATATTTAACAATATTATAGACCAACCTAAAGAAGGATATCCATATGAAAGTACAAGAAGCTTACAGAACACCAAATAGACTGGATCAAAAGAAAGTCTCCTTAACGTATAGTAATCCAAATGCAAAACATACAAAATAAAGAAAAATATTAAGAGCTGCAATGGGAAAAGATCAAGTAACATATAAAGGTAGAATTACATCCAACTTCTCAATGGAAACTATGAAAGCCACAAGGTCCTAGGCAGATGTGCTGCAGACACTAAGAAACCATGGATACAAGCCCAGACTACTATATCCAGCAAAGCTTTCAATCACCATAGTTGGTGATTGAAAACAAGATATTCCATGACAAAACCAGATTTAAACAATACCGTATATCCACAAATCTAGCCCTACAGAAAGTACTAGAAGAAAAACCCCGAACTAAGGAAGCTAACTGTACCCACAGAAACATAGGCAACAGATAACCTAACACCAACAAAACCCCCAAAAAAGGGAAACCGACACACTGAAAAATAACTGGAATTAACAATCACTGGTCATTGATATCCATTAATATCAATGGACTGAATTCAACTATAAAATGACACAGGCAAAGAGAATCAATATGAAAGAGGGATCCAGCCTTCTGCTGTATACAAGAAACATACCTCAACCTCAAAGACAGACATTACCTCAGAGTAAAGGGTTGGGAAAAGATTTTTCAATCAAATGGATCTTAGAAACTAGTGAGTATAGCTGTCTTAATATCTAACAAAATTAACTTGAAACTAAAATCAATCAAAAGAGACATAGAAGGACACTTTATACTCGTAACAGGAATAGTTCATCAAGATGAAGTCTCAATCCTGAACATCTATGCCCCCAGTACAAGAGTACCCACATATGTAAAAGAAACAATACTGAAGTTTAAATCACAAAACAGATAGTAATAGTAGGAAACTTCAATACCCCACTTTTATCAATGGACAGATCAACCTGAGAGAAACCTAAGAGAGAAATAAGAGAACTAACAGATATTGTGACTCAATGGAATTAACAGACATCTACAGAACATTCCTCCCAAACATAAAAGAATATCCTTTTTTTCTCAGCACCTCATGGAAACTTCTTTAAAATTAAATTAAAGTCAAGTAACAAAGCAAATCTCAGTAGATAAAAAATAAAGTTAGAGTAAACCCCTGTTTCATATTGGATCACCATGATTTAAAATTAAAACTCAACAGCAACACTAATTTCAGAAAACTTACAAACACATGGAAATTAAACAGTGCTCTATTGAACTACATGTGGGTCAAGGAAGAAATAAAGAAAGAAATTAAAGACTTTTTAGAATTCAATGAAAATGAAGGCACAATGTACCCAAACCTACGGGACACTATGAAATAGTGCTAAGAGGAAAGTTCGTAGCACTAAGTGCCTATATAAAGAGACTGGAGACAGCTCACACTCGTGACTTGACTTAACAGAACACCTGAAAACTCTAGAACAAAAAGACTCACCCAGGTGGATAGAAAACAGGAAATAATCACATTGAGGGCTGAAATCTATAAAAGAGAAACAAAGAAAACAATACAAAGAATCAATGAAACAAAGAACTGGTTCTTTGAAAAAGCAAACAATAAACTAAACCAACCCTTATTGAAACTAATCAAAAGGCAGAGAGAGAATATCCAAATTAACAAAATCAGAAATGAAAAGGGAGACATAACAACAAACACTGAGGAAATCCAGAGAATCGTTAGGTCATACTAAGTAAACCTGACTCCACAAAATTGGAAAACATGAAAGAAATGGACACTTTTCTAGATAGGTACCACATACCAAAATCAAATGAGGACCAGGAGGACAATTTAAACAGACCTATATCCTGTAAGGAAATAGAAGCTGTCATCAAAAGCCTCTCAACCAAAAAAGCCCAAGGCCGGATGGTTTCAGTGCAAAATTCTACCAGAACGTCAAAGAAGAGTTAATACTTATACTCCTCAAAGTGTTCCATATAATAAGTGGAGTAGGTGGAGGGAAGGGAGGAGGGGAGGGAGTGGGAACTGGGATTGGTATATGAAATGAAAAAAAAAAGTTGTTTTCCTTTAAAAAAATAATTAAAACATGCACAAATGACAGCTTGTGCTAGAGATGATATGGAACAAGGGGAACTCTTCTCCACTGCTGATAGGAATGCAAACTTTTATAGTGACTTTGAAAATCAATATGGTGATTTCTCAGAAAATTGGAAAATAGTTCCTGTCATAAGGACACTCCTCAACTATGTTCTTAGCTGAAATATTTGTAATAGAACCTGCTAACCACCTAAATGTCCTTCAATCAAAGAATGGAAAAAGAAAGCATGGTACATTTATACAATGTAGAATTATTTGACTGTTAAAAAACAATAATGCCAGGAAATTTGAAGGCAAAGTGATGGAACTAGAAAAAAAATGGCCCTGAATGAGGTAACCCAAACCCAGAAAGAGAAACATGATGTGTATTCATTCACAAATTGATATTAAGTGTAAAGTGAAGAATAGCCAGTGTACAATCCATAACCCCAGAGATTCTAGGTAATATAAAGGACACAAATGGAGTAGGAAATGCATGGATTTTTCTGGGAAGGGGCAATAAAAGAGATATCTTGGGTAGACTGGGGACTGGTGGAATGAGAACATGAGGGATTGAGTTGTAGGTAGATAGAAGGGGAGCATAATGAAAGAGACATGTTGATGGTGGGGCATTTTGGGGTAAGGTAGAAACCTAATGCTAGGGAAACTCTCATTAATCTAGAGCATGAACCCTGCTAAGACTCTTAGCAACAGTGGGCAGGTAGCCTGAACTGGCCTTATCCTATAAACTATGACTATTTCTTACACATCTATTTATTAGAAGAACTTAAAGTACTGTGATGAGTGTATGAACAAATGTTGGGGTATATAGAAGATTTAGTAATGCAAGTGTTTTATGTTTGACTCAAATCTGCCTTAAAGAGCACAATTAAAGTGAAAATACTCGAAGACAGAGAAAAGCGAAACCTACAGCATCCTCTGGTTACTTTCATTAAGGACCGCACACGTCTGTCTGTGAAAAGCGTGTGTCTCCTAACTGAGCAGTCATGTTTCAGCTCTTAACACTATGCTTGTGTTAAGAGTCTTTGTAAAATGCAGCCAGACTGCCACCTTCCAGAGGATTTTCTTTTCTTGTGCTGAATGTAGAACTTTTATATTTAGAAGCACAAGCTCTTTCCTAATTATATACAGCCCACTGTTTCTAAATTCTGCATTCCACTTTGCAGTTGAGTGCTGTGCACTTTTCCTGGTACCAATTTTGGCGTCAGAAATCTGACATTAAGATTGCATTTGTCAACCAATGGCAAAGTGAAATCCACACTGAATAAACCTTGCCTTTGTTTCATGGCTTCTTTTTAACCTCTTTTTCATTACGATGGTCTACCCTAAGTGTCATGATGGTCGTGCAAATACTAACCTGAATTGGCAAATCAGAGAAAATGTTTATAATTTTCAATGGGATAATATAGATAATCAATTTCCTCCAGACAAGGAGAGCTAGAATGTTATTTGCATAGTTCATTAAACATCTGTAAATGACTCAAATATTTTTAAGATACAGTAATGTATAAGATAAAATAGTGTGAATATTGGTATAGTATGGGAGTTTGATATTAGCTAGCTGTCATCATTTTATATTTTAACTGATATTAATTCTTCTGTGGATTTGAAGCACTTTTGTTTTAATCATACATCAGCTTGAAAGTTCTATATATCTCTCTTATTTTCCTTTTTTCTGAAGCCCTCTCTGCATCTCTGTATCGTTTATAAGTATGTACCATGTACTAATCATGGAGCAGTGTGCTCAAGAATATGTACAGATATTCATAATAAAACATGACATTACAACTAAAGGGTAATTTAAAGTTGCAAGAAAATTAAAAATTCTCACTTATTTTAATATTTTTCTCCTTACTAATAAAAACATTGAAAGTAACTATTTTTAATATGGTATATTATCTTTCTGATAATATATTCTAATAGTATAAAACAATAATAGTATTCAAAATTTCCCCAGGAAGTTATGAAGTATTAGTCATACTAGAAGGTAGTTTGAAGAAGGGCAAACTCATTAATTGATCTCTTTGTGAATATTTTTTACCTGTGAAATTATTGTGTTTATAGTTTAGCCTTCAGGTATTTTTCCCCTTTATTGTAAAATAAAAGCAGTTGATTTTAGACCCAAATGTTAGCCGAACACCGAAAATTCACTTACAACTTTTGGTTGTTTGACATCTTCACTAACTGTAAATGAGACAAAATAAGAACTTCCCTTGGCATTTGGGCTTCATAAATGAGGAGAACAATATCACGTGTATATTTGGTGGTATATTTAGGAAATTTATTCTATAAAATGTATGTGAATCTCATTGATATTAATCTTATTTTCCATGAGCTTTATATTCACTAACATGAAACTTTCTGTTGTTCATCACAAAAAAGTACATCATGAAAGTGAGAAGAAAGTTGTGGAAGGGTGATTCATAGAGAAATGTGTCTCTATAGTTCATATGCAATTGCCCAAAAAGATATGATAGAAATGATAGGTTTGCCGGTTATGGTGGTGCACGATGGCAGGATTTGCTGAAGAAGGCAGAGGCAGGAGGATCACAGGATCTCCTGAGTAAATTGGGAGTATGGAGACCTTGGGGGAGGGTTGAAGGGGAGGGAGAGGAAGGGAGGGGAGCAGAGAAAAATGTAGAGCTCAATAAAAAAAAATGATAGGTTTACAAATTTTGTTAGGAAATACTGTTCCTTTTGAGTTTCCCTATCAGAATCCTTGAATCCTGCCATTTCTCTTTAACTTATTCTCATCTTCAATATTTAACCTCCTTCTTAACGAGTGTCATTTGCCCCTTTCCTCTATCATATCACCCATTTCTTCTTTACCCTCTTCCCATCTTTCCTGTGATTACTTCCTCTCCCAAGGATAGCCCCCTTTTTCCAGTTCCCTAATCAGATTGCTTATCCTCTGTAATTTCCTATCCTATGAGTCCTTAATATCCCTCATGTCAATTGCCCCATTTTACTTTTCTTGTTTCTGTAACTACTCTAGACTTTGTACTTGCATCTGAAGACTTAGAACTAGAAGGCCCCAATGATTGAGAAGATGGGAAATTTGTCTTTTGGGGTATGGAATAACTTACTTAATACTATCTGTTCCACTCAGTAACTTGCAAATCAAATCGGTGAACTTATTCCTAGAGGGGAAGATATTGCCTGCCCAGAACCCCAGGTTTTACTTGTTTGCCTGTAGTACTTTTTTGTGTTGACTTTCCCTCCTCTAGTTTGGCATGGTTCTCAGTGCCCTGCTTGTTCATTTTGGTAGTCATTCTGGTGAGACTTTATGTGTGTAGCTTTTAAGTTACAAGGGGACACAATCTCATAGCTAAATCTTTGATCCTTTGGCTCTGAAAATATTTTCCTCTCTTTTTCAATATTGCCTGAGTCTTTTACATAGGAGTGTTTTGTAAATGTACCCATTGGGATTGTGATACAAAACTCCACGTTTAGGTTGGTGGTGGTTTTATTGTACCAGGCTCCATCTGTTGCAAAGGAAAGTTTCCTTCATGAAGGATGAAGACTACAGTTGAAACAGTCAGCCTTTGAAATATAATAATAGGCATAATTATATAGATTCAGCAGGTACAATTAAGAAGATATATATTTATATGAATACATACACAAGAACTGAAGAAAGTCTAGGATTTTAATGGCGAGTTGGGGAGGGTATATGAAAGGGTATGTAGGTAATAAAGCAAGAAATGTAATTAAATACAATAGCAAAATAAAAATAAAAACAAAGAAGTGCCAACATAATAAAAACCTATATAAATTATAATATGATTTAAGGTTTTTAATGGTACCATGTAATAAAATCTTAACCAGTCTGAAGTTTATTTTCTAATACACAAACTCCAGATGACCATCTGTCACTCACAAACAGTTACAGCTTTGGCAGTTAACTTATATGGGCTCTATTCTCTTGCTCCTCTTTTTAAATCAGAACAAAACATTAATATAACTTTTTTAGTACAACTGATTATATACATATATATGTGTGTGTACTCATATAGAGAGAGCAAGTTAGCATTTATAGTTGCCAATCAAACCTCAAATTACCAATTTTACTTTCAATTACAGTGTAATATAAATATTAGTAATAGTAGTAAATAGTTCCTTTGATCTTCAAATGTGAAATGTCATTATCATCTCTTCTTTAATGAGTTGAAAATGTGTTCAAAATAAAGACTATTTTGTTAAAGAAAACTCTTTAAAGAATGAAATAACTAAAACTCTTAACAATATGAGACAGAAGTAGAGAGTAATACGCAGAATTCTCCATTAGTGGTTTGGAATAATTCTGTCACATCAATCAAAAATATATTGAACCTACAGGATAAATTCTTATCTATTAAAGCCAAGAGAGATGGAAAGTTCTCTATTTTGCAATTGTAATTAAATCTGGGTGCAAATAATTTATTTCCTAACATGTTGATTTTTATTGTTTCAACACTGTTGAAATGTGCTATGTTCCAAGAAATCTTCTGTACATTGCGATATAGCACCAAAATATACACATTTTACATACAGTAAATCTTAAAAATTGCTTTATTTGTTTTCCTACTGAATTTCACCAAATTCAGTATGCACTATTATTTTATACTATTTCCAAGCTTTAAGTTTTTGAACAACCTCCTGTTTCATTAAACATGCTGTCCTTTTGCATGTTCCAAACTGAACTTTCACAAATTTTCTTGAAGTTCTTTCCCATGTATTGTAGGAATATTTTTTTAGGTATTATTATCACAGGATTGTGTTACTTTTCTTTTCTTTTTGTACTGTTTTTGTGTGTGTCATCACGTTACCAATCATCCACTGATTAAATTGTGTAATAAATATACAATGTAGAATCTGTCCCTGTTTTAAATATGTAGATGCCACTATTTATTTGAAAGTGTTACATGAATATTTCAATTGGGGTCATATTTAGTATTTTCTGGCATCAATCCCACCTCTGTTTCCATATTCATTTCTTCCATTTCTTTTCACAGCTAAAGTACTTATCACCCATTGTGCAGACATAGGAGCCTCAATGCTATTCTAGTTCATTACCTAAATGATATTTCTCAGAGTGAGTAAGTCAACAGTATGTCAAGCTTTCTGAATACCACTTACACTTACTTCAATTGATTTAACTACTTACAGAGATTAACCTCAACATGTATTCTTAAGATTTAATATTCTTGTCACCAGGTCTTTTTCATGTACTGTACTTTTAGACAATGTGATGATTCTCATGATATTTAAATAATTTTTTATTGGAAGTTTTTTTTTGTCATAAAATACATTCTGATTGTGGTTTGCTCTAACTCAACCTTTCCCAGGTTCACATTGTCCTGCCACCAACCAAATCCACATCTTTTCTTGCTTTCTTTCATAAGAAGACAGGCAGGCACACATATACAAACACACACACACACACACTCACTCACACTGAAAACAAGTAAGCAAAGAAAGGAAGGAAGGAAGGAAGGAAGGAAGGAAGGAAGGAAGGAAGGAAGGAAGGAAGGAAGGAAGGAAAAAGGAAAGAAAGTAAATAAAGTAACAGGAGAAAAACAGTAAACAAACAGAAAAATAGCTGAACAAGGAACAACAAACATATAGATGCAGAGATACAATTGATAAAGATCCCATAATAAGGGCTGGAGAGATGGCTCAGCCGTTAAAGGCTAGGCTCACAACCATAAATATAAAGATCCCATAATAACATGAAATGGGAAAAAAGACCTGTAGGATAAGAAAAAAGGAAAAAACTTCATGTGTAATGCTTTATGAAGAAGGCCTTATTTGTTTCATGTTTTCCATCTCCTTTGGTTTGTATGATCTAACTACATATTCTACAGGTTTCCCTGAGCATTGAGGGAAGGCAAGTAATAAAAAAGTCCTATGTAGGACCAACTGTTTCAAGGCTTCTCAGTTTCTACGTACTGTCCATTTGTGGGTCTCTGTAATTTTTCTTATAATTACATGATTCCTATTGCTGAAGGAAACTTCTCCAGTGATGGCTGAATAAGACACTAATATATTAGTGTAGGTAAATGTCATTTGTTTGGTAGGTTTCTACTGCCGAAGTATTATTTTGTTTTTCTCTAGGTTCTTGGCTTATCTAGCCTCATGTTATGGGCTACCTGAGCAGTGTCTGGGATGTTTCATCTTGTGGAGTGACCTTTAGAGCTAATCAGACATTGGTTGGTTTGGTTAGTCCCACAAACTTTGTGTCAATATCACAGTAAT
The DNA here is from genome assembly GCF_037038515.1 of Microtus pennsylvanicus. Taxonomy (NCBI): domain Eukaryota; kingdom Metazoa; phylum Chordata; class Mammalia; order Rodentia; family Cricetidae; genus Microtus; species Microtus pennsylvanicus. The sequence goes on from NC_134593.1 coordinate 45,202,742, forward strand.
GTGTCTTGTATGGTAGTCACCAATATAGATAGAAGAATATTTTCTGGATTGGTGGTTTTCTCATTTGGTAGCATGCAGGGTTCCAATATCATGAACAAGTCATCAGTTGTGAAAGCTGTAGGTAGGTACCAAATCAACTTCTCCATGTTCAATATTAGAATATGTCTTCACCAACAGAGCATTCACATTACTTTGTGGAGAGAAATAAAAAGCTTGAATTATTTGCAGCATGTGGAAGGAGGAGTATCCTATGAAGTATATTTGGCCAAAAGCTCAAGTAGCTGTAATAATTCCTGGAACTAGAATTTTCATTAGGAATGTACAATGCCAGCTATGTCTCTTTCCAGCTATCCACTATTTGTCAATTCCATCTAATGATCTTCAAATATATCATCAAATACATTATGAAGTTTCTCCAGTATTTAGTTTCCATGGCATAAATCAATTGACTCTTAATTTTAGCTGTCCCTCTTCATATTATATTCCTCACCCACCACTTCCCTTTTCTCCCCATTTGACCCTCTAATCCCAGTTACCCCAATACAACCAAAAGTATCTACTCTGCTTTGTTGAAATAGGAGCGGTGGGGCTGTGTCCCCAGCACCCCCGCAGCCTTCAGGGCTAGCTTTAGCTTATGCCCCGAAATAATTACACGGAAACTATTCTTTTAAACACCGCTTGGCCCATTTCTATCTAGCCTCTTCTAGGCTAGCTCTCGCACCTGGACTAGCCCATTTCTAATAATCTGCTGTAGCCCACGAGCTGGCTTACCAGGAATGATCTTAACCTGCATCTGTCTGGAGTGGGAGAATCATGGCGACTCCCTGACTCAGCTTCTTTCTCCCATCCTTCTGTTCTGTTTTCTCCACCCACCTATGTTTTAACCTATGAGGGCCAAGCAGTTTCTTTATTGCTTAACCAATGAAATCAGCAGATTGATATATGACACTCCCACATCACTGCTTTATCTTCCAAGGAAAATCCAAGTCCTGGCCCCTAGTCCCTTACTTTATAGCCATCCTCTGTGATTTTGTGCTTGATTATTAAAGTTTTAACATCTAACATCTAGTTATAAGGGAACACATACCATACTTGTTTCTTCATGTGTGTTTATTTAGTTCCATCCATCTACCCACAGATTTCATAATTTAATTTTTTAACAACCAAGTTATAAATTAACTGCATTTTCGTTATCCGGTCTTCTATTGAGGGAAATCTTGGTCTGCTGCCAGAGAGAGAGCTAATTCTCTCGTCTGATTCATTCACTTCAGGGTGTTGTTAAGGGCACCAGAACGTAATTCTAACTGATATAATAGTTATAAAGATTTTGTTAAACAAATATGAAAGAGGGAGTAGAAAGAGGAAGAAAATAGATGTCAAAGATACAAAAAAAAGCCCATGATAATGATTTAAAAGTTTAACAAAGGCTCTCTTTATATATATAATTATATGTGTGTGTGTGCATAATTTTAAGACCAGTAGTATTTGTGTTTACCCTAGGTCTTTGTGTTATATAGTCTCTGATTCTTTGTCACCAAACAATGATAGATATAGGTTCCTTTACTAAGCCAAATCAGGTGTTGGTTGGTTAAATCCACAAACCGTGTGTAACCATTGCCAAAGCATATTTTGCAGGCAAGTAGATTGCAGATACAAGGTTTTGTGGTTGGATTGGTCTTTATGTTTCTCTTTTGGTATTTTGCAGAGTATCTTCCAGTACCAAAGACACTTGATCACAGGGATAAAGGTTCTATGTAGGTTCTAAGTCTACCTCTCTATGTTCAGTGAGTTGTGTGGGTGTTCATCAATGTGGCCTTTTCAGCATGTGGAGATTAATCTATTGTTTCGTCAACAACCTAGGTTGCTTGTGGATTGCCAATGGACCTCTTTGACCAATAACTTATTTGGATCTAACCTGGTCACAGTACTGGAAGTTTTTTTTTTGTTGTTGTTGTTGTTTGTTTTTTGTTTTCTTTTTTGGAACAATAGACTCTGTCTCCCTCATTATTTGCAATCTTCATTAGGAACATCATTATATATTCTAGGAAGTTTCCACTGCATTAGGTTTCTGTACCATGCCTCAAATGTCCCTCAGCTCTAGTTCATTCTCCTCTGATTTTCTCTCATAGTCCTATTTTTCCATTCTCCCTCAACCTGATCTTCCCCACCCTGCTCCCTTTCCACTCATAAAATGTATTCTATTTCCCTCACTCAAGAATAGTCATGTGTCTCCCCTAGTCCCTTCCTCTATTTTTCATCTCTCTTGGTCTAACTGTAACATGTTTGTAAGTTACTTAATAGCTAATATTTACATAGTATGGAATAATACCATATTTATCTTTCTAAGTTACCTCAATCAGAAATATTTCTTCTTGTTTCATCTATATGCCTGTTAATTTCATTATGTCATTTTTTTAAACATCTGAGTGATACACCATTGTATAAATGTAACATTTTTTTATCAATTATGCTAAGAAACAGCTAGGATGTTTTATATTTACTTTTTGATGCTATTTCTTCTTTTCCATTTAAGGAACGTCCAGTATAATACAATTCTTGTTGACATTTTAAAAAATGATTTATGACTGATAAATAAGAGGATTGATAATTTATATTAGATACATAAGTCCACTATGATTGAAGATTTTTATTTGGTTATACTTTTTTAGAAGAACAACAGAAATGACCAACTCATCAGTACATTATAATAAATTTTGGAGACTTTTGAAAATTAGATGTATTATTATTTTAAGTGTATGAATTTTTACTTAGATATGTGTATGTGAGCCAAGTGTGATTTTTTTTTACCTGGAGAGAATAGAAAAGGGTATCTGAAACCTAGAGCTGGAAGTAAAGATGAATGTGAAACACTTTTTGCTGGGTTTTTTTTTTTTTTTGAGAAATGTATTGAGGTTGTTGACAAGAGAAATAAATCCTCTTTATCACTAAGACATTTCTCCAAACCCTGGCAGAAAGTTATTAACTACTTAACTTATGAGCTTCCAATAATAACTTCGATTTTTCTTTTTATAGAATAAAAGGGATTTTATACGCTGAGGCTGCTTGTTTGTTTCCTGACCACTTAAACCAAAAATAATCACACAGAAACTATATTAGTTAAAACACTGCTTGGCCTATTAGCTTATACATATTTCTCGCTAGCTCTTATAGTTTAAATTAACCCATTTCTATTAATCTGTGTATTGTCACATGGTTGCTGCCTACTGGTAAGATTTCATCCAGCATCTGACGTCTGTCTCCTGTGACAGCTACTTGGCTTCTTTCTGACTCCTGTTTTCTCCCAACATTCAGTTTAGTTTTCTTGCCTAGCTCTATTCTGCTCTGCTCTGGGACCAAGGCAGCTTTTTTTTTTTCATTAACCAAACACATTCACAGCATACATATATAAGGATTTGTGGTTATGGAGACATTGCTATATCACTGATCATGTAATAAGTTCCCTGTTTTGGGTGAAGTCTGAGTGTAATAAAGAATTCAAATGTGGGGGATTTCAGGGTTATTTTTTGCTTTACAGATTGTGTTCTCTTTTCTTAAAACAGCAAACATTTCATTAAATGACATCACTTTGATTATCCATCAGAAAGAAAGAATAAAATCTGAGATTTGTCACCTCCAAATTAAAATTTAGTAGAATACTATATTTGCTCTTTGCTATAGTCTAAAAATGCTCAATAATGAGAGCAATTCTCACTTTTAAAGGATATGAAGTTTCTCAGTTTTATATTAGTCTCACTTGTTTTCTATATTTAGTGCTCTGAGTTTTTCTACAAGAAATCACACAAAGATAACAGCAGTTCATATGTGAACAACAACTTATATAGAAAAGTCCAAAGAATTAAAAATAAAATAAACTAGTATTGACTATGGCCAGGAAACATGAATAAAAAAAACTGGTAATGACTATGTATAGGAAACTTGCTCAGAGATATTTTAAGCTTCTTTATTCAGTCTCACTTGCATTGACATTCTCATGTTATTTGTTTAATTTTGTGTACACATAGGGACTAGAGTAATAGCTTACCTTTGAAAAGCATGTCCTTCTCTTGAAGAAGACCCGTGCTTACTTCCTAGGATCCACAGTGAGCAGTTCACAACTGCCTACAATTCCAGTTCCAGTGGATATTTCCCCTCTAACCTCCAGAGTCACTTGTATTCACACAAATACCCATATGCACACTCACATGCATATACATGGTTAAAAGTTTTTTTTTTTAAATAAGCCTTAAAATAAGGTCTAAGTTTTGCTTAAGTTTTGGTTAACCTACATCTACTAAACCAGATAAAAGAAATTCCAGGGCTTTGTATTTAATAAAAACAGTTTCAAAATCCAAAATGTAAAAGCTGAGTCATTCTTTTCACAGATATTTGGCAAGGTAAATAAGATCTAATTAAGTAAATCTAAAAGTGATGTTCTATATTTTCTCTAGCTGTGACACAGGAGACTAAAATACAGTAACATCATAAATGTGCAATTTGTCAATTTTCTGTGGATCTAATCTGACATAACAGAGCTTTCTGTAATTCATTAAAACTTTCTATTTCTTGAGCTGGATATTTTCTACCCAAACTTCTCCACTGCAAATGCTGAGTAAGTGAATCCAAGTGTTCACTTTTTGTGGTACAATATGGTTAGTGTCTATTCTTTATAGCCTAGCATCATCTGCTCTACAGTGTCTCTTACCATGATGCTTGTTGTTTTTTTTTTTTTTGTAAGATATTGGCTGTACTCTGTCTTGATGTTCCATGTGCTCAAGACACATCTATAGAATAGGTTCACCTCTCCTACTCAACTGCATGAAAGCATTTTAAAGCATTTTATCATGATAATCCTCTATTATTATTATTTATTTCTTCTGGAGGAAAATGGATTTTGCTTATTTATTGTTAGCATTTAAAATATATTTAAATAAGATTTGTTGTTAACAGACAATTCAAATTGTATTCATTTATGGGGTAATATTTTACCTTAAAAGTTATATTTTCTAAATGTTATTGTTCTAATTATTTATAATTTAGTGGTATATTGTCATAATGAGACACATGAGCAAGCGCACAGACACACGCAGCAAGTAATTATCAAATCAAGGGGATTAACACTTCCATCTTCTTAAATGGTTTTAAATTTTTTGATTAACATAACTATACATATTTATGATTTTCCATTATGTTATGTCAATAAATGTTTTTCTGCTGAAATCAGTATAATTAATGTTCATGTCTTCTTAATTACTCTATAATTCAATTCTTTGATCTCCTTTTTTGTTTTTATGCATATGCATGTTATTTAGTTTTCCCCATGTAATAAAATAGTAGAAGTGTTCTGTGTTTTGATAAGAATTATCAGCCTCTAATCATGTCATCTTCTGCCCTCTCTGGTCCTCTATATTGTATATTCTATGTTCAAGGTGACCTTGGTAATGTACATAATGCACAGACATCAGCGCTGGACTGAACTGGGACCAGACAAGCTCACATTTCTTGATGAAGCAGCACATTATTAGAAAAAACAGACTGAAAATAGGAAATAGTATATATGTCTATTATCACTTCTCATTTTTATTCCTTAGTGCTAACAACAGAAATTTCAAGTGTCTGTAGGGCAGATTGGAGAGTTGAATAAGCTGTTAACTGTTAATTAACTGCTTAGAAATTGTATCAACTAATTGATGATTATAGGCAGATGAGGAAAAATGTTGGAACTCAAGAGATATATGAGTTAAAAAGGGAGCCAATGAAAGAGATAATAAAAGTAGTAAAGGTAATATTTGCATTATGAGACAGCAATTAGATTTTGGAGAGTAGAAAATATGAACAGAAGTTCTGAGTGCTCTTGATATCATAATATTCATAGGAAGGCATGAAAAATTGAGCTAATGACAGAAAAGATTTTTGTTACCTAACTATTGTACAATGTGACTGAAACATAAGAGAGGTTTTTTATTTATTAGTGTATCTTGATTTACTAGAAAAGGTCCTACTCCTTAGGATATACTGAAGACCACTTTAATTGATTTAATAGATGTGTTGAGATCATCATGCTTTCCAATAATAGATTTGTTTTTACGTATAGTGGTTGATTTCAAACGTGATTATTTTGTTAGGTTTATGATAGAAGATTTAAGAATGTTAGGAAAAAGATGTAAGATGTGGACCTTTAGTTTCTGGCCCTGACACTGTATTAGTTTACATGGGCTTCCATAACAAACCTTTTGTACTTACCCGTACATTGAAATTTCACACCAAATGAAATGGGAGGCAGGGGATCATTCCCTGTTAGGGTTATATACACAAAGTATATTGAGAAAAGCCACGCAAAGAAACAAGAATGGAGGACACCTCTAAGAACATGACAACCAGTTGAGAAAGCGATGGTGAAAACATTGTTCTGTGATTTAGAAGAGGAAGAGTGAGGGCTTCAACTGACACACAGTAGCTAGTGTAAGTTAAGACCATGCATTGAAAGAAAAGAAAACGGGGCCACATTATGGAGCAGAGCATAAAGGTGATTACCATCAAATTTTGCAAGTATAATTCAATCTTTAGACGTGAATGGTATAAGAAGAGAACAAGTTAATGAAATCTGTCTTGGCTGCCACATATATATTGTCACTTTCTTGCATGCACACACACAGACACACGCACACACAATAAAAGAATAAATAAATAAATATGTAATAAATACACACATTTGAAATAAAAAGTAATAGTGGGAGATATTTATAGGGTACTTTAATTACAGGTATATGGTATATTTTAATAATTTTAATTTGTAAAAATATCTTCAATGACACATTTCAATTATGTCATTCATACCAGAGTAATTTAGTAATTCAACACCATTACTGAAAGCAATCCCATTTTTCTTTATTACTTCAATCATTTTACTTTTGGACTGTACACTGATGTTCCTTAATGGTTGGCAAAACTTCCTAAGCTGTTCCAGATATTATGTTACAAGGAGTTTAAATCTGAGAAAAAAACATTCATATTGATAACTTATTTCTAAAATAGAGTTATTTTTCTACCCAAGTGTCCTATCGAGTCAGTTTTAATGTTTCATTGAATTCAATGTCAAGAATACGATTCAATTTTGTTTAGTAGTAGAGACAGCAGAACTGCTTCAGTTTACTTAAGATTTACTCTCTCTAGGGTCTGAAGAAATAAATTTAACAGGCATTGAGAAAGCAGGAGGATGCTGGTGGGAGAAGCCACTGCTTCTACCTCCCACTGGGACAGACAAAATCCAGAGAATGTGTCAGCAGGAAAAGCAGGAGAAGGAAAAAGAAATTGTGCAATACAATGTGTGGCTGATGGGAGAAAAAAACTCTCTGGTACAATTTGAAAAAATTCTAATTTGTGTTTTTAAATTAATAAGTTTAATTTATGATGTTGTTCGGATAAAAGCCTACTATTTTTTCTTTTCTTTTGCACTTCTTTTCACTCTGTCTCTCATATCTTGAGTTTTTCTATGTCTCTTTGAAAATGTATGTTTAGGTAAATTAAAAGCAGGAAAAATGACTAATGTAAAAACTGGGGAATTTATGAATCAAATGGAAACCAAAAAAATTAGCATTTATTATAATGTGGAAGATTGTTGCTCTAGAATTTCTAAAGTACTTTAGGGAAATAATACCTATAATTTTCTGAAGTTGTGCCTATACTACCAAAAAGTTTAAGATTGAGAAATGTATAGCTTACAAACTGATACTTCATAAAATTATAGAAAAATGCATTATTATAATTGTTCTATTGTATTTATGTTGTGTTCATTCATAAAGAATAATCATGATATTATTTTACTCTTTTCACCTTGACGTTTCACCTGTTTTTAGGTATAATTCTGAGTTAGTGGTGAGAAATTTCCTTATGTCTTTGCAATGGATAAATAATATGCTTTCATTTGACACTTTAAAAACTACTGATAGATGTTACTTTCTTGCATGTAAAAATAACATCTTAGAGAAAGAATTATAACACCTATGAACACAGCAATCATTTTTGGCAGTTGAATTACACATAAAGAATGTTTAGCATTGTAAAGATTTTTCTCCACTATTCTTGTTGAACATATTTAAATATAAAGAAGACTCAAACGTTTTCAATATTAAGAAGAAATGAATTTTATTTTATGTTATATACTTAATATCACCATGAATAATTAAACAAATTTTCTTAACCTACAATGAGTCACTTATGTCCTATAACACATTATTCACTCAACATTTTAGCAAATCTAAATTGTATAGACAGACTATTTCAACTTCTATGAGGCTTTAGTTCTGGTTCATTTTTGTCTCTCAATATCTCCAGCTTGTATTGTAATAAGTAGGTCCAGCTTGTATCACAAGAAATATAAGCATCTGTTGAGTTTACTTCAATAAGTGAATGAATAAAAAGTTAACAAGAATAAACTATGACATAAAAGACATATTTTGATTAGAGAGTCAGTGACACACTACTTCTGTCTAAATAAAGATTTTTAAAAGACGTTTAGATTTACAGCCCCAGATGAGTCACATTTTATGTTTTCTCAATCCCTGAATTTTCTGGATTCACTAGAAAACTTGTGATGGAAAATTTAACAAAATATCAGGATTCATGCAAGTATCACACTGATCTTTTGAGAATAATATGTTGAAAAGTGACACAAATTAAAGCTAAAATTAGACACAAAGATTCTCTTTTACTAAACATGGATATGGACATTCAGCATTTGCATGAGGAGATATTTATGAAAAGATGCTTGTGATAAACACGTTCCATTTAAAGCTAGTGTTCTGATTCATCTACGGTACTATGGGTTTGACTGTAACATTCCAATGAAGCTAGTAAATGTTTAATAAAGACTTCGCAGTTAAAAAGCATATCCCACAGACATGATGTTTATTTTCTATTCTTAGAGTAGGTTGATAACCGTCTATGCTTTTTAGAGTTAGATGAGATCAGCAGAGTGTGTCTAAAAGGCTTCATAGTGAGGACTTCTGCTTTATGCTAATAGGCATATATTTCATAATTAAATGGGAGAACCTCAATCATCCCACAAATATTTAATTGTCACAGAAAGTCAAAGTCAGCTTTGTTCAATTCCCTAAAATAAACCTTGAATCACTGCATGAAAGACTCAGAGGAGACAGCACATTGCTGTTGCTGCATGGTTCACTGATAACATTTGAACTAATTTAAATAAACTAGTTTACTACACAGGTGCTAGACAGTTCATAGGCTGAAAGTCTATCTTCTACTTTATATACTTATGTGTATTTCTTGTAATTCAAATAAAATGAGCAGAAATGGAAAGCAAAGTGGCTATGCTCCCCTTTTATAAGATCCACTTAGATACATCTTAAAATTTCTGTTCTTTGAACACATCTATTTCTTTTAGTTGACATTCACCAGCTCTTTCTCCTGTCCAGATTTTCATGCAGTATTGTAAAAGTGTGATATCAAGACACTCATATTATTTTGTTCTTTTATTTAGTGAGCACAAAATTAGCAGTCTATCCTGGACCATGTCATATGTTCATGTGGAAACCATTCATTGCAACTGTGCTGTGATAAGCTAGATTTGAGTTTCTGGTTCACTATTTGAGTTGGGTCAGCAAAACTCTGCACAGGAAAAGCTTGCTATGCAAAGAAACAGTCAGGTAATGTTCCTGAGGGCAGAAATGGACACTATGTCATGAAAAAAAAAACGCTCACATCCCCCCCAAAAAATATGTAATATTTATTTTGAAGACTCATAAGTTAAAAAACTTGGAAACTTGATTATATTTAGTGTATTTAAATGGATGTATGATGAATCAACTATGTAAAATATGAACTTATTAAACATATGCAAACAAATATGAATATACAAATCCTTGTCAATTTACATATTTTTATTAAAATAGGTTATACATTATATCACAAATCAACCTAGTAGTACAAAATAACTTAAACAATTTCAGGAAAAACAAACAAAACATGATGAAATTTGGAGCTTAACATATGTCAGTAAACTGTAATTTGCAATATAATTAAAATATTTGTGGCAATTTTTTATAAACCTTCATTTTGAAATATTTTTTGAAAAAAAAACTGAGAAAGTAGAAGCTTTGCTGTTTCCTAAAACTATATTAAATGGCTCACTAAAACTTTGTATTTAACTGTCTAATTTGCATAAATTATTTTAAAAAGGACTTTTCCTTTTTTTCTGTAATTCATGCAAGAAATTACTTACCAAACATATTTCAAAATGTAGTTTTCCAGAAAGACTTCCAATGTAGCTAAAGAAATAAAGTAATAAATTAAGAAAGTAACTTTGACTAAGTAGCAGCATTTTCTTCACAAGTAATTTTAAAGTTCAGAATTTTGTAGAACTCATTTTAAATAGAAATAAAGAAAAATAAGTGAGCCCTGAAATACTAGCCCTGGTTTCCATGCATGGGTGTGTCTCCACATCTCCTTGAAGAATTTTAGTGTTTTTTCTCAGCTTTTGTAATATCATTAAAAAAATACTTCATTCACTCCCTTTGGTACTGAGTAAGCAACATTATCTGAAATGATATTGGCTTATGCATCCAAAATTCTAGCTAAACGTTTGAGAATGTGTCTCATTTTCAAAGGACAACTAGGAGTTCATTTTGAGAGCAAAGACATCGTGTAACTTCCCTTTTCTTTGAGTCAGAGCAGAATAACAATGCACATAAGCTGCTGCTTTTCTCTATGGGAAGCCTTTCTCCACAGTGCAAGAAATGTGTGTACTTATATTGAGACCAGAAAGTTTTAAAACACCCGCAACCACAGAAAACGGCACTGTTTATTCCAGAGCTGGGTCAAGGAGCTTTCAACAGGAAAATCACTTACGTTTACCTGTGTGATGACAGGAGGCTATCTGTTTGGAGAGAACTGAATACATTTGTGACTGTCATCTGCTCTCATCCCCATCCTGCCCAAATAATTTCTATAGAATGTCGACATGACTCCAGCCATTTCCATCCTCCTACAGCACTGCACACTGTTTTCAACCTCGGTGAATTCTGGGTAAACTGATCGTTTTATTAGCATCGAGGTAAGACTTCAGGTTTCAATATATAGAAAGAACTAAACTCTTATTTTGTTTGTTTGTTTGTTTTTACATTGTTTTTACTGAGCTATATTTTTTCTCCACTTCTCTCTCTTTCTCTCTCTTCCCCTTATAACCTCTCCTAATGTCCCCATGCTCTCAATTTGCTCAGGAGATCTTGCTTTTTTCTACTTCCCATGTAGTTAGATCCATGTATGTCTTTCTTAGGGTCCTCTTTCTTTTCTAGGTTTTCTGGGGTTGTAAATTGTAAGCTGGCTTTTCTTGTCTTTATGTCTAAAATTCACTTATGATTGAGCAGAAATGATATTATTGTTTCTGAGTCTGGGCTCACTTATTCAATATGATATTTTCTAGATCCATCCATTTGCCTGCAAAATTCAAAATGCCATTTTTTCCAGCTGCATACTACTCCATTGTGTAATTGTACCAGATTTTCCTTATCCATTCTTCAGTTGAGAGGCATTAAGGTTGTTTCCAGGTTCTGTCTATGACAAATAAGGCATGAGTATAGTATTTAAATCATTTCTACACCTTCTTCTTCCTGCTCCATTTTTTTCCATGCTCCATATACTCCAGTACAAATTTATGACCTTTTCTTCTTTAGCTATTATTGTTGCACATATAAATATATGCATGTAAAATACAGTCTGTTGAGTCCATTTAATATTGTTTATATAAGTATATATTCAGGACTGACTGGGATTTCATGTTTATCAGGGAGCATGTCCTTCGAGAAGACTGATACTCGCTTTCTCAGGAACTATTAACTTCATATAATACTTCATTGAGGGGAAGGATTTTGTGACATATTTGCCATCAACATATCAAGCATCTGGTTGTCATTGAACAGATATTGTTTAGGTCACCAGATTGTTGAGGTTCCTGGGTGGAGTTTCTCTATTATATAGAGGACACTATTACAGAGAAGAGTCTCAGTATTCTGGCTCTTATAATATTTCTGTCCCTTGTTCTACAAGGTTCCTTGAGCCCTGTTTGTAGGACTTGTATTAAGAAGGTATCAATTGTCATTGGGTTCTCTTCTGCTACTTTTTCTCTATATGTTTGTCAGTTGTGAATTTCTGTAACAGTTTCTGACTGCTGCAATAATCACCTTATTTGATGTGGGCTAGAGAGCTACATTCATCTCTGAGAATAAGGATACATATTTAGAATGTGGTTAGAACTTTCATTTGTTTGGTGGAATTCATTGTTGAGACTAATTGAGTCCTGGCTTTCTCTGCTCTTCCCTGTCTAGAGCCTTCTAACTAAAGTTACTAGCAGCTGTGCCTAGCTTAGAGGATCAGAGGATGGGATTTTCACCTGTTGGCCATTGACTGCAGTGTTTTTAAGCCTCCATGGTGCTATTAAAGATGGGCTTTTGGTACCAGTGATTGGAGTTATGTGTGTCAGTCTGTCTCTGCGTGTGTATTCTCAACCTCCAGCCCCTTGCCCGAAGCTCGCGAACTGGGTTCTAGCCCTAAGACCACAGAAGGGGGCTGCGATGCACGGCAGTTCATTAACATGTTCTCCTATAAGTTACATAACTTCAAGAGCCATAGTTAATTGGCTGAATTTATAGCACCAAATACTAATTCCCTCCTCCTGAATAGAATTTAAGTTTAATTAGAGAGCTTTTGGTTAAATCCAATGTATAAGCATCACTATTGCATCTTTGATTTATTTTGTCCTGCTGGGTATTGATTTTGTGTGCATAGATTTTACATCCGGTTAGGACAATTGATACTTACAAAGTGTCTTTTGATAGTAGGAGAGACAAACTTCAGAGAGGAGTCATCTAAGTCAATTCCAACACTCTTCCTCTAACTCCTGGGTCCTAAGTATGTGATTTCTTCAGAAATAGAGTCTTACCTTCATGTTCTGTGAGGCATATAAACGAATGGAAATAGTCTATATTATTTTGAGACTATTATGTTATTTTCTGACAACAGTAGGAAAAGATGTTCCACAGCCTAGCACTGGGGGCTATTAGATCATTTATGGCTCTCTAAGATATCATGCCTACTCCAAATACTGTAAATTTATTCACACTAGATATAGGTGTATAGATAAATACACATTTTGAGTAAATTATTTTTCCTCATGATTTTTCAAGCTTGTATATTGTTACGAAACATGCAAATTTAAAGATACTCTTAACTCACAATGATCCCTAGAATGGAAACATTTTTGAATGCTTTATTGTCTTTGAATACCTTCTCTAATTCTCTTTATTGCAAAATTACCAAGGTCCTAGTATTCTTTTAGTTGCAACAATTATAAGTCATGTAAATGATTCTAGAAGATATCTAAATTTTGGATTATATGAGACATATGGAAAAATTATATTTATCCCACAAAACTTTACTATAGAAAACTAAAAGTTGGAGATACTACATACTCATTAAAGCAAAAAACTGCCAAGATGATATTGCAATTGTAAACATGTATGCATCAAACAAAAATGGCAAACATGTACATAAAAAATCTGCAGCTAAAATCATATATTGTCTCTCACATTGTGATAGTGGGGTTTTGCATGTTTGAACGCATATTCTCATGTTTTTGTTCCAATCAATTTACCAAGTAAGCAATTTTTCCCAAGTTCTAAATCCTGATATTTGTACAGAAACATAAAATATCATTATATTTGTTCGAGTTACTTTTCAGTTGTTGTAAATAGATATGACAACCAAGGCTATTTGTAAGGACTACAGCTTATACAGGTAGGCTCTGGAGCAGTAGCAGTGGGATACATCATGTAGACAAAAAAACAGGAGATTGAACCTGCCATGTACTTTTGAGATGTCAAAGTCCTGCCCCAAAGACACACTTCCTCCAACAAGAACTAGTATCCCAATAAGCCTACATTCCTAATCCTTCTGCTCTTATCAAAGAGTTCCATTCCCTGGTGACTAAACTTTCAAGCCTATGAGTCTATGGGGGGATCATTCTTATTCAAATTTCTATACTACCGTTTAAATCGGAAAACTATTATTTTATTTTTATTGTAATTAAACAAAAATATTGACATAACCTAAATTAATTCTGAAAACAATAGACAAATAAATAAATGTCAGCAAATTGAAGCATAACACAACTGAAACATTTTAAGGAATGAATACAGAACAACTATCATTTCAGGGAACTGTATATAGTTTCAAGAAAAAAGTCAGTTAAATGAAGTTCATTGAAAGCCCTCGAATAACAGTAAAGTTCAAATGGGTAAATGACATGGATTTTAGAGTAAGAAAAGTCTATAATATAGCATGGGGATATAAGAATAGTATATAAAAATAGAAAACAAGATGCCATTGCTAGAATCCTTAGAGTAAAAAGTAAAGGATCAAAAGAAATTCTGAGGAGGCAGCAACTAAGAATTAAAGGAATTTATAACTCTTTACATTGAATTGGTGATTTTGAAAAGCAAACAATACAGTAAAATACATGACTGAGCACATTGCCTTAAACTGGGAGTATGAACTGAAAGGTAGAGAAGACAAATTAATCATAAAATACCAAATGTTATAGCTGTGAGATTTAAGTCAGCAAGAAAAACCTAGAAGACAATAGGATGGTAACTTCTGGGAGACTATGTACCATAATCATATTTCATTCTATATTAAAGTCCTTTTTGGAATGAGAGTTAAGAAAGAATACTTTCAGGACAACCCATTCTGATGGGCCAATTTCTTCTGTACAAAAATGACTTAAGTCCCTGCTTGCTGGAGCTCACATCAGTCTGCTTATTGACTTGGTACTAATTATATGACTGCCTTCTCTTTCCATATTCTTCTTTTAGAATCTATTTTGTACTGACATAATAAAGCAAACATACTACTTAAAATAATTAAACAACTACAGGCAACTAGTAAATATGGAGTTCAGGAGAAATTATTACCTCAGGAAGAACTACCGAGAAGGCTATTCAATAGCAAGTAGTTGGCCCCCAAATCATACACATGCAAGTATATTATATTAACTGAGTAAGCTGTGTTTCAAATTTAGGGATGCATGTATGCATGTTAGTGTGTGCGGGGAGCATGCACATGTGCAACCATGAATTTACGAGAGAACAAACAAGCCTTGAGCTTGAGAGAGACCACGTCAGTACATTGGTAAAGTTTGCGGGAGGAAAAAGGGAAATGTTATGATTACATTTTAATTTCAAAAACTGCAAAACAATGAAAATGTCATTAAATAAATATCAATTACTTTCTGAGTAATCATGATTTCTCCCAGTGCAAAAGATTCCTAAGGTTTGCTTGTAAACTTCGGTAATCATCTTTCTCCGTCTTTTCCATACTTATTTCCAGCATGCAGCATTTCAATTCAGGCAATGCTTTCTCTTGTCTCAATATTCTTTCACTCATGTGCTCAGCTTCCAATCGCTCTCCTTTGGTAGAAAAATTTTCTTTGAGTCTGTATTAAATTCTAATATCCATTTCTGTAAATGGTTTGCATATGCAGAATATATACATATAAACATATATACATACATACATACATACACACATACAATCTTTCCATTCTCTGAAAATTCATTTATAGAGATAATTTTTTAAAACTGCTTTAAAGACCTCTGCATCCTGTGTTTGACTCACAGGCTAAATCTATAGCTAATAGATCTCAGAGAGCCCCTACATAGCAGTGTGTGAGTACAGAGAGCAGAGGGTAGTAGTAAAGAATTCAGTGACACAGTCTGATTGGTTTAAAACACAGCAGTGTCTATCTTTGAGATTTAGAAAGACTATGCTAAATGATGGTCCTGCAGCTTGAAAGACTAGGAAGCCTACTAAAATAGAACTCATGGTAACTAAAGAAATTATAAAGCCTGTGGACTTTAGAAAGTGTTATTTCTTCAGAGGATGAACACAGGGGCAAATGTGAAAAGAGCTTGACACCAGTGATTCATTTATGTTTTTAGCCTTCAAGGTTCAGTAGCATAACTGCTAGGGACTCATTCTAATTGTGGCTGTAGGGAGAATGAGTGGTAGATAATAAATTAAAGAACGCTGCTAGCTGAAATTTACATGAGAAATTGCAAGAAGTTAAGTCTTGCCTATTAATTACTGACCTGAACAGAGAAAGAGTGGTGGTGGGGGGAGAGCTCAAACTCTCTTCTTAAACATATGTGAAGAGTGAATTTGCAGTGATTAAAAGGTCTGTGAAATGTTCTTCCATATACAGAAATGGTATAATAACAAGGAGGTAACTTCATATAAAATAGCTATTATTGAAAGGACCAAAGAGACAAATATGGCTGATCGTGGATTGGGAATCACAGACTAAGATTTCTCAAATTCCATATTCCTATATGGTAGCAGTTTGTGAAGTTTAGAGTAACAAAAGAAAGGAAATGACAAATAAAAATGTGTTTTCAATATATTGGCAGCAGTGTAATGTAAGTGGGTTATAACAACAAAGAGTTCAAATTTTCTCTGATGTCCTCACTCTTTCAATATTTGTACACTGAATGTATTCCACAATGTGTCACTTGATATTCACAAGAATGTAAGCTGACACAGAAAAGGGGCATGGGGTGGCTGCTTAGGGGACTAAAGACTAAGGGCACATATTGCCTCCATAATAGTGTTCCATTGCCCTAACAAGTCTCTTTCAACAAGAAGGGAAAGTTTTGAGGTCACAGTTCTCAAGTCCTTTATTTCAACAGCATATTGAGCTCCATACTGGCAAAGATAATTTCTGGACCCCAAGATATTTTGTAGTTAAATAGATATCACCTCAGTGTGGGACCCCAAAACATAATATAACAAAGATGATATTTGGAACATGCAAGTTCTTCAGAAATGTCCATGTGAGGCAATGGGCAAGGGACCTGGCTACCTCATTTTCTGATATGTTAAGAATGCCTACCAGTAGTTTCAAGGATGTTTAGGAAAAAAGGGTGGTCTGACCACCAGTAACTCAAGCTACCATGACACATCTGCAACTGACTTCACTCATTTGCTGCCTAACTAACCAGAAGCTTCAGGTTCTAAGACACATCATTTTTCCTGATCACCTTATATCTAATGCTGTGCATTGTGTCTATGAAGGTCCACAGTAAACGTCAAAGGAAAGTACCTCGTGTTGCATTGTTTATAAGATTATAACTAAAGTTCACTGGAGATAACAATGAACTTTCTTTTCTACAGAGTCATGTGATCCAAACAAGTCTGAATTCTTGGGTTATGATTTTTGAGAATCAGATTAAGATTATCTTTTAAATATGCAGATGACAGAGAATACTTAAATTAACATATTTCCCTCAAAATATTTCTTCCCTATTATATAACACAGCAGATATTTTATAGAAAATGAAAAATTGCAGTGTAGTATAATTTAAAATGGAAACATCTCATAAAATTCACATTGATTATATTCATTTGGAGATTGGTCTTAATAATTCCTATTATCCATTATGCATTCATTATGCAATCAAATATCATTACATAATTGTGATCATTTAATAACAGTAAATTCCAAGTAGTGATTAATAATTTGTGAATAGTCAGTTAGTGGGAACTAAAAAGAAAATAGGAGATAGAATATATTACAAAAATTGAACAAACATTTCATCCTGAACAAAAAAAAAATAAAAGAAATTTGGACTTGTGTTTGGGCATATCTTAGCATACAAATCAGACACTATTTTCAAAACTAAAAAAAATAAGAGATATAAATACTGGCTAGAAATGAGAAAAGTTATACTAGAAAAAATCTAAATAAAGAAACTTTTTTTTTGACAGGGGAATTGGGACTGGAATGGGTTATAACCAATAAGCATTATGTTTTTTTTATAAAGCATTCAATTATGGAATGCAATTAAAACCAAATCAAAAGAATACTGTCTTGTCAGGGACACACATTCAAGAGTTCTCCATGGCACTGCCTCTTGGCTCCTCCCAGTACAACATGGCAGAGGCATGTTCACTACCAGCCATTCTCACAGCCCCATTTTCAGGCACACTGTGGGTCTATGTTACAATTAAACATGGTGTAGCACTCTGCTTTCAAAACCCACTTAAGTGCTCCATAGCCCAACCTCCCAAAAGAGTAAAAGTAATGTGTGCTGGCAAACCAGAAAGCTGCCATTTTTAAAGAAGCTGCACAGTTTCTGTTTCACCTCTTAAAGGAGTCATTGCACTGCCACTAGCAAACATAGCCTATCTAGAAAAAAAAAAGTGAGAAAGCTTGGGAAGTAATTCTAGACCAGAGTTAAACATGGCGTTTTGGTAGTAACATTTTCTCAGGTAGGCTCTGTTTACTAGAGGAAAGCACATCTCATTTAAGAGAGGCTTCCTGACTAAGCTTTATCTGCAAAAACCTTGCAGATCTTTTAAGAGTCGCACCACCAAACATTAAATGGTGTTTATCAATAGCCAACAACATCCTTCTTGGTGGTGGCAGGAACCTTTAAATTCCATAGAGTTAATAAACATGGCTTTAGCCAGTACCTCCACCATGAAGCTAGACTCTCAGAAAACTAAAGAATGGGATGGATCTAGTTGTCATAGCCACAGCTTTAATCCTAGCCATATTGCTTAGCAAATTAAGGACTCGTTGTCAGAAAAAGAGAGATATACAGTAAGGATTAATTCAGATGACAAAAAATCTCAAAACTGTTTACAGTGTGTTTAAAAATATATGTAAGCTTGGGGAGGGAAAGAGAAAGGATAAAGTATTTTAAAAAAGAGAGTACCTGGGTGTGGTGACCCACACATTTAATTCAAGCACTTGGGAGGCAGATGTGAGTTCAAGGACAGCCTTGTCTACAAAGTGAGGTCAAGAACAGCCAAAGATACACAGAAAAAACCCTTCTCAAAAAACCAAAAATTAAAAATAAAATAAAAGAAATAGAGTTTAAAATAAAGCCATATAAAGATGGAAAATATGAGAGAATCTGTATACTGGATGTTATTGTGTTTTCTTTGAATTGTTTGATGTCTAAGGAAAGAGTAACAGGTCCTAAAAGACATTTGATTATAAATAATTGCTGTTGGACTAATCCAACCTATATAATTTGAAAATGCTTTGACTTAAAAATTTAAGTCAAAACGTATGTTACTTTGGGGAAGAGTTTTGTTTTTGTTTCCACAGGAAATGAGAGACTGCGAATTAATTCTGGGTTAAGAAAAATCAGGTTTGATCAAAAATACCCCCTGAACAATCTCTGATAGGAGCACATGGCCCAACACTTGGGAAGATCTCTGTTGGAGTTTCCCCTGAGTTCTACATGCAGAACAACGTCAAGACTGCTGGTTGAGATAACTAAGCCTCACTTAATATTCCAGTCAGGACTTGACCATAATCCTACATTTTCTTTCGGTCCTCATAAGATTATCACCACCCCCAATCAGCAGGGAATAGCCTAGAAAACTACACTCACACTCCCGCCAAAAATGGATTATGAATGTTTGTCTTTATTTAGAGTATTGGTTACAAATTGTTATGGATAATCGTCAGAAAAAAAGCTAAACAAAAGAGATTAGATTTAGAGTTCTTGTTTTGAAAAGAAAAAAGAAAGGGGAATTGCTGTAGGGAAATGGTATTATAGCCTGAAAATTAGTCATTTGTATTGGTTTAATAAAGCACTGATTGGCCAGTAGTCAGGTACTATGTGTAGGCTGTGTGGCCAGAACAGGAGAATTCTGGGAAGAGGAAAGACTTAGTCTTCAGTTGTCACCCAGATGAGGCAAGATGAGAATGCCTCACTGATAAAAGTACCAAGTCATATAGCTAACACAGACAAGAATTAAGAGTTAGTTAATAAGAAAGTCTGAGCTAATAGGCCAACCAGCTTATAATTAATGTAAGTTTCAGTGTGTTTCTTTGAGATTTAATAGCTGTGGAACTGGGTGGAATAGAAAGATCTGTCAACTGCCATGTAATGCATGAGAAAAGATAACTAAAAAGTTAAAAATAGCTTAAAAGAAATTCTTTTTACTAATTAAGCTGTAGTTTAATTTAAATGAGCTTATATTACAAGTCTCAACTTATGCAAACATTAAAAACATTAATTAAATTTTATTTTATATGTAAAGTTATATATTACTCAGAAAGATTTTAAAGAAATTTAAAAAATTAGTATACCAGCATTGTGTGATATAAAAATATCCCTTTCTGAAGAGGTTGTTGATTATTCACACTGTGAACCAGTTTTCACTGTCATTAAATTATCCTTAGGGAAGCCTTTCAAATATATTTTGATTAAGACATACTCTTGAATGAAAAACATAAAAAGTTATCTATGTTGATTTGAAATCTCTATTACTCACTTATTTACTTATTGCATTAAGCAATTCTTAGAGAAAGACTGACTCTCATATAATCAGGCATAATTTCTTATAAATTAATGTTAAATTATAGCTGTTTCTATTCTCCAACTAGCGACCTCATTTCATTTATCCTGTTTGTCATTTCAGTATTTGATCATCATGGATATATATTTGGCTAAAGGAGGATTTTCTTTGCTTATTTGCAAAAAGATGCTCTTCTGTAATTTGTTCTGTCTTTCTGAAAATGACAGTTAGAGATTGACTTACCAGTTTCAAAAAATGCATGACATATTTACAGTCTCAGCAAATGGAATGCAGTAGAGAAAGTAAGAACTTTTGAAATGGTGAACAAAAGAATTGACACCTTCATGAGGTGACAAGCAAGCCCAGAATGCAGACAAATTTAAATGACATTGTTTTTCTTATTTAAAGCGGGACTGTATTCTGATTGCAGAGAAGTCATTGGATGGTAAATGTTCATGTAGTATAAACTTTTTAAAGTGCATAAGGAAAATTCTTGACTGAAATAATCTTAAATTAAGACTTTAAATACTTAAAAATGACAGTTGCTACTTGAGCAGTAAATTGAGATTATGTTAAATTGGGAGTGGAAGAATTTTGCTTTGTCCTATTCAAGATGTGACTTCCATGTACTTTGCTGCTTCCAATAATGTGTGATATTCTGTTTTGTCCAAAAGATACATTTCCTTTGTTTTACTTTTCTTCTTATTTTGCTCAAGATAATCAGAAACTATGAAGAGTGGGGGCTATTACATCTGGGGGAAAAATAAAGTATATGGTGAATCTGAGCATTTTGTGAACTATTTAATTACCCTCTGTGTAACAGTAAAGAACAAAGGACATGAATTTAAAACTTGATAACAAACAAGTATACAATAAAAAAAACTGTTATATATATTTCTGAATTTCTTGGAGTGTTTAAAAATTGTTTTAACATTTATGTGGTTTTGTAAACCCATAAAGAAAAATACTTAAAATGTGTAAAGTTTTAAAACTTTGATAGTTAACTGATACCTTGTGTATTGATTTATTTTTAGCACGATCAGTAAATGTTGCCTTCATTCATTTAGCATGACTCTGTTCTCTTAAAAAAGGATACTTTTCTGTATCCACAGGCCCAATAATCTATAACTTTCTGTAAAAATTCATGATTAAATTAATTTTTTCTAATCTTTTTTATTCAGCAGCAGTTCTGAGCCCATTAAATGTTTACCAATCAGATGAAAGTCTTATTGCTCCCCCTATTTTTCCAGGCTCTGCTTAAATATTTCCTTTATAAGGCTTCTAAACTGTATAGCTTTAATAGTATGTGCTTTATTTAACATTATGAGAGTACTTTACAGGGAAACCAAATAACAAGGTGAACCCAAAGAAAAACATATATAGATCCTCCTGGAAATTAGAAGGAAACAAGATTGCCGGGCAAAAGTTGGGAGCATGGGGGAGGAGGTAGGTATGGAGGTAGAAGGTTGGGGGAAGGGGAGAGGGGGAGGCAGGCAGATCTGGCCAGCCTGGTCTACAAGAGCTAGTTCTAGGACAGGCTCCAAAGCTAAACAGAGGGGGGAAAAAAAAGAGGTTACATTTAGGAGATTACAGGAGGGGCAGTAACGGAAACTGTTAACAGAATATGGTATATGACAGAAATCCACTTTAAATTTTTAAAATATTGAGCTAAAACAAGCAAACAAAGAAGCAAAGCTGTAGCCTGGAGCAAAGGCTCATGAGTCTCCATTCAGCCCTGAGGATTTAGATACAGTTACCATGGCTAAAACGGGCAGACTTTAAGGCCTATTCCTAGGCAGTTAGTGGTTATTGGAAGAGGTATATATATTTTTGTCATCAGTATAGTCATTGCTAAGGTGTCTATGATCTTGTAAACAATTCCTCATTCATGCTGCTTTTAGTAACCCAAAATGAACTGATCTGTTCCCCCTAAACACAAAATGGAAAATATACTAAGGTAGAAATGAGACTAATTGTTGCAAGAAGGAATCAGTCCAATGGAGAAATGAACAAGAAAGGTTAATTTAGGACAATATATTAATATACATTATATATCTGTATGAGATTGTTATAATAAAACACCCCCCTATGTGTAATATGTCTCATGGGCATGTGTTGTTTGTAGAACACATAAATACATTACATGAAAAAGATAAAAAAATAAGTTAAATAAGAATAGAGAATTTAAATTCATATTTCCTTAGTAGAGTGTTACAAGTTTCTAACAAAGGATTCTGGCAATGTGCTCAACCATATAAAGAATAAAGTTTAAAGACTTTTCCAAAACTTTTTTTTCAATGTGTTATATTAAGTTTTGGGAAAATTAAGTAATATTGTCCTGTAAAACATGATAGGTATATTCTATATATTTGGGTAACAAATTTTAAACAAAAAAATGCTCTTGAGAATGGTAAGAAACATATATGTTAATAGTCTTACCCCACACGTTTTTACTTCTGTTGTGTTACATGAACTAGCAATCACAGTTAAAATTTATTAATGTGGACAGCATATTGCAGTTGTATATGTGGTTTTCTATAAGATCAAGAGTAAATAAAGATTACTATTTTGGAACATTTGGGAAGCCTCAGATTATTTCAAAATTAGAGACATTTTTTTAAGCATTACTAGAGAAAAAATATTTCATTTATACTTTCTGAAGAATAGGCAAAAAATCAATGAGTACTTTTGAATATCTTACTTCATTCAGAATATTTACAGTTTAACCTTCAAATATTCAATAACATATTAGGAGATAGGGATCTCACTTCCATCTCTTCTCAATGAATGGCAGCAACAGCTTATACTCTGTTTCAAATGAAAACTTTCTTATTCTCTGTATATTCACATTAGATATTCATCTTCTTAAAAGATCCATTTCTTTGTACCATATGCCATCTCTGTTGTGGTACCACAATAATTTAAAACATCTGGAAATTTACACTACTTACAAAATAACTGATATTCAAAAACCGTTAATAAGTACTGGAGCAATATTGGAAAGTATTATATTAATATCTGCAATAAAATATTATTCTTCAGAAAAGGAAACAGAAGACAGATAATCTTCATTTGTGTATGTCCCCTGAGCCCCAATTATTATAAATGATGTTATTCTATCTCTCAGATGGTGTTTTAGAATTATTTAGACTGTATAGTTCTGTTTCTTGCATTTAATATATCTTACATTAAAAAAAAACCTAAAGTTCTTATAAAGAACTATAGGCTTGTTGCATTTTTCTTGAAATAAACAACCACCCTTATAACAGCAAATTGTAGTCAAGTCTACCATTTCCTCTGGTTAAATAGAACATCTTTCAGTATTGTCTACTATGCAATTAGTGTCTCATTTGGTAAAATTTAGAAATATGAGACAGCCATGTACACTTGCTATCCCGTTGCTATTGAATTACCCTGACATCATATGTTGAGATAGACAGTAGAAGACAATACTTTGAGCACCTATATCACCTAATTATATGTTTTACTTATGACTTTCAAACCTGTGTAATCACAAACAACTATAAAAAACTTTTTATTTAATGATGAAATATTACTATATATTGACAGCAAACTCACAATAGCATACTCAGTTCACATAGTTTTGTGGTATATACTAAAGAACTTACAAGCTGAGATACAAAATATGGCAAATATATGCTAAGCATTAAAGCATTATTTGCATGCAGATTCCACAGAGAAACCTAGGCTGAAAAATTATCTATATTCTCCCAAGGACAGCATCTACCAAAACCACATCTTTGTACCACATAGCCAATGTGTGAAATGTTTCTCTGAAGTCAGTGTCTCTTTCAAAAATAGTTTTTGCCTGAGAATGTTCAAAATTGACAGTTTGCAGACTTATTTGGTGAACAATTCACCCAAATTAGGTATATGTTTCCTTCAGTAAGCAAAAATACCCATAATATCCAATGTGCACTGTGTATTTTTATCTCCCAATGCTAAAAAGCTGCCAGATCTGGAAATTGATCTTTTCCAAACTAAGAGACTGTCTCCATGATCTCATAGATTACAGGAAATTTGATCTAGATTTTCATTTTATGTGATTTATTTATTGCTCCTGGCAAATCTGAGTTTTCAAAAGGACTTTAAAATGCTTTCTAATTTTCTTTTCCTCAAGTCAATAAATGAAGACTCTAATGAAGCAGCTATATCAGATGGAACAGAAAGCCAGTCAAGGTTAGAGAGCTGAAACAGATATAGAGAATTAAGAAGTTTTATTGCTGGCCATGGCAGCTGGAGGAAAATAATCTGTGATGATCATTAAGTAATAAATATCGAGAAGCAAGAATTGAGCAGTCACTTACATATTCATATTCAATGAATATGTTGATTTGATCCAGCAATAGAATTACATGTAATATAGCTATTGCAATTATAATAGAGTCAATTAAGTTTGTAATAATGCCTTGTTAATCTCTACAGTCCATCTGTCTTCTGAATGGACTAAATAGGTAAGTAGACAGGGTCTGAGTAATACTCATTATTCCCGAATGCGCAAGGTTTCTAATGCTGACACTAATCTCTGTCATCCCTCTAGCAGTGCATTATTGTAGCGGGCAAATGAGCGTTTTTGTAGTTATGAAGCAGTTTTGATGACCCCTTTTAGTGTACTTTGACACCACATTTCTCACTTCAAAGATCAGGAAGCCCATGTGGTGATTTTACGCATAGCTGAGCAAAACTATGGCATTTCAAGCATTCTAGAATGAGTGTGTAGTCTTAGAGAGAATTTATGTCGCAGGGAATCTACTCTAAAGATGACTGAAGCGACAGTTCTATAAATAATGCCGCCTTCATTAGCCCCTAGTATGATGGAATAACACAGTAATGTGTTGAGCTTCCAAGAAATACCACAGCAAAACAGTACATCGAGCAATACTGCAAACTTCTGCTTGTTTCTTTCACTGGTTTATAGAAGCAATGGCTTATAATCGCAAATTATAAATTGTATAAGACCTTAAGAAATTATGGTTGAAAGTATAAGCAGCTTTCTTCTCTGAGGGATACTGATAGTCTTAAGTGGGTGACTAAAATGCTACAAACAAACTGGAATCCATATTTCCTTATGATGTTGTAAGGAATGTGGTGATTCATATCAGACTTAGGGTCACCAGACTTAGAGCTTTTCAGATAATACTAGTCACAAACAAGCAGCCAACCAACATAAATAAATTCATGATATTGATGATATTCATTATTAGTTAGGGAATGCTAAAGATATGAGAGTAAATCATGGTGCTCATTGAGAAAAGAGGTTAATATGTACTCATTCACTGTTTCAGTTCTTCAAATTCATATGTTCTGTTAGCCAGGCCGTTTAACCATAAACGTGTTTTTGTCTCTTTTTTGCCTGCTTGCTCGGCAACATAAAAAGTAAGTATGTGTACACAGAATCACACAAATTCACATAGAAATAGCTCATAAAAAGTGTTGTTTTGCCAAGGGAAGTACTTCCTAAGAATAGTGATTTCCATAAGAGGCATATTAATAGGTGGCTTTGAAAATTAATTTAATTTGTATAAAATTATCTGTGATATGAAAATAGATCATTGGAGCTTAATTTTAAGGTGATTATATCTCCTGGATACTTATCTTATCCTAATAAGGCAGAAAAGCAATCCAATTTTAGTTTATTCGGAACTACAAACTGTGATTTTTTTCAACTGTTTACTTTCATTTTTCTATGCATATTGACTTAACTTAGTAATTAAGTCTGGTCATTACTAGTTATTATGAGTTGTACAGTCAGATTTAAGTTTTTATCTCTAAGAATTAAAATGTTGACAAGAACAAGTAAAGGAAATAATGAAAAACAATCCTTCCTCACAATATACTATTGGAGCAAGCAAGAATAGTATTTCCTAATAATTATATTGATAATTTATGATTTCTATATCGAGAAAATGATAATTTAAAAAACACCAAATAGAAAGATCTGAATTTAAAATTGTTTTAATTTTTACTTATAAAACAGTTGAAAACTGAAAAATTATGTATGTGGTATATGTTCACAAAAATTTTACTTCAGAACCACAAAGCTATACATAGGTACCTAAAAATCTATATAATCTTAGGCATCTAAATGAATGAGTCTATAAATACATGTAGATATATTACTAGATAGATAACGGTTTATATTGAAATTAAATGATGTAAGCAACTGTATGTGAAGTAAATACAAAACTCAAAATTATACTTATATTTTATTCAGTTAGTCCAGGGAAAGTACTTTCATTGCCAAACAAAGGATCCAAGTTTGAGATGTTCTGAGCTTTAAATGCCATCTGTGCTTTTGGTTATATCAGATGATGAAGTCACCTTGGTAACTAAGATCGGAAATATTTTCCCATTATGAAAAAGGAAGGAATGCAATTATAAGCTGATGCTAAAGAGATGTTCACAGTTTATAATTGTGAATACAGAATATAAATATTTATATATAAATGAATGAGAAAAATAAGTCACATGGCATCTCTTTTTGTAGTATATTTTCAAAAAGATAAGTGCATTTTTACCTGAACTTGAAACCTAACTGTACTCTGACAATGTTACAAATTATTCTATATACTAATTGAGTCTACCTAGTATTTCAAACTGCTGTGCTTCATTTGAATTGTGAAAGAGACTCTGGACTATGAACTATTTAACTCTATTGATTAAAAATGTTTTCATAAACTTGATACACATACTTATAGCATACAGATTAGTTTTAAGATTCTTGACATTTATGACAAGATCTTTTTAAGCTTCATGTAACTTGACCATATATATATATATATATATATATATATATATATATAATAAATTTATGTAGTTTAAATTCTATTCACTTATTCACACACATATATCTACATTATCCCATGAATAATCTTATTCCTATTATATTTACATATATTCCCATGTATATAAATAAATAAATAATTTTTACATTTTTTCATAAAAATCACACCCTAGTTGAGTATTAGCATAAAGTACACAAAATATTTTTCTATTTTAAAGTTAAATCATAGTTGTTTTTTAATTATTAATTTATTTATTAAAAATTTCCATATCCTCCATTGTGTTTTAAGGGATTCCCTAGTGTGTGAATGTGTTAGTCTTTGCATCTCATTCTAAATCTTGTGCCTTTAACTTGCTCTTTCCTTTCTTTGTTTCCAATTCTGATGGGTTTGGCTTTGTTTTAAATTATTATGTTACATATTACTTATTATTATCGCTTAGAAGCCTGCCAGCTTTGTAATGAGAAACAGAAAGGGGTCATACACAGTTGGGAAGGGCAATAGGTACGTGGAGATGAGAGTACTAAAGGGAAGAAACCATGTTTAGAATATTATCTAAAAATATATTTTCAATAATAGAAAAAATTAAATAAAATAATAAAATATCTAGTTATAATTATAAAATCAGAGTTACTAAGATTTTTAAAGTACTTACATGTTATATGTTTATGAATAAAGCTATGCCGTCCTATAATATATATATATATTACATTCATCATTTATTTATTCTAAAATATATGTATAAATGTATATATATAAATACTGGTAAATTTTATTTTATTGTATTCCTAATATTTCTATGTTGTGTGCGTATATGCATTCTTATACATGTATACATGCATTTTTTCTAGAACTTAGAATATGTATGTCAAACTAAATTATCTCTGCTAATTTCAGATTTTAGATTCCTATTACAGGAATGAATCCAGAAATTATTTCTGAAACAGAGTACCATGTGTACTTTTGAATCCTTTTTATGATTAATAATTATTTGGCTGCAATTTTCACAGGAAAAAGTACAAAATTACTGTGTAGTGGGAAGCGACTTTATCATTTGGCTTACTGTCACAAAAAAAAAATGACTCAAGAGTAAGCAGATAGAGTGAAAATTCTTTCCACATTATGCCAAAGAGGTAATAAAGAGGCCTGTGTCTAGGTTCCCCTAGGTTCATTTCTTTAAGGATTTTTATATTTTCTCTTAATGCACAAAGTTTCTAAGTGTGTTCACAAAATACCCAGGGTTTTGTTGATTGTTGCTGAAAAGGGGGTGACTATAAAAGTCAAAGAATCCTAAGCTGACTCCGAAAGCTTCCAGTTATATTTCTTTTTTATAAGGGGCAAACTCATGGAACAGGAACAAGAAGTCCAACCTCAGGTGTGTATTGCGGGAACCAGAGAGAGAAAAAGTGTGAGCCTTCAGTGGGCCAGGGGCTGACTCTGGGTACCCAAAAGGTCCCACCCTAACCTGATCCAGCCTCTTCAAGGTCATTGGCTGAAGGAGGTTCCCATCTTTTGTCTAAATAATAGAGTTCCAAACCTAATACAAAACTATATACACTAAGAAGAAATATCAAGTATAAAATAGGATCACAACCAGCATAAACAATATTAAGCAAGGAATGTATGCTAAATATTTTAATAAACATTCTATCCTAAGGAGTCTAAGTCTTGCATTGGAAATGGCTTGGCTAAAACATAAAAGGAAGGTAACTATGACTATCTAATCTTTAACCCATTGAAGACACGAGAAGGAAGATAATATTACTTGAGTAGGCAGGAAGTATAATCAATCAGCTTCCAAACTGTGTAGTGTATGACAGAGACAACTGACTACCTGAGCAGACACCCAAAGTCTCATTTGTAATGTTGAAGCAACCAACTTTGGCTAACTTCCAGACCATTGCAAAGGCAAGAAAAATTTTAGAACCATATTACCCTGTCATGGCAAGATTTGGCAGTTTTTTTCCTTGTGTCTTGCTTATCTAGTCTGGACATCATGTACTTTGTCAGTGGTTGAGGCATGGGCAGTCCTTTGCCCAAAGGACAATTGTGCCAAGAAGAAAACAAACTCCAAGTGTCGTGTCTTTGGTGCTCTCCATTTTATGGAGAATAAATAAATTGGTGTTGTCAGGAGCAATCATTTCTCACGTCTAAAGAACACTAAGTTATTTAAATGCCATTTCAATAGATCTTTAAAGTGGTTTAAGATTACCTATCTACACAGAATACAATCTCTATGTACCTAAAGAACCTAATTAACCTGACTATAAGTATAAAAAACATGAATTACTATTGATCTATAATACTTAATACATGTAAAACTTAAAGACTAAGACTTTGTAACAGAATATTTATAATCTGTAAACAACTGTGCAGTAAATGAGGGCAATTACCTCAAAATGTAAACAATTTATAAGTATCTTTACCAGAGATATAAATATATAATTCAATATGATAAACATATCCTAAAAATCGTATCAACAAAAATGTTTTAAAACAGAAGAAAAAACATGCATGCATACAATCTATCAAAATAAATTTGCATAGGTGTACAAATATTGTAATCAGAAATAACAAATATAACTTAAACTTGTATCAATATATAAGAATCTATATCAATGTAAACAATAGCTCAAAGCATTCACTCTATTGCTCACTATTATTATTATTATTAGTGTAAGTACACACTACACTGCCTATAATCACATTCAATTTTCCCTCTTCTTTTTTTGTTTTAAGTAGATCTCTGGGCCTGCATAATTTTCACTCCAACCCTCTACCCTATACAAGTAATAATCAACCCCTAAATAGTGTCCCCAATCCTGAGGACAAACTTTGTGGGGAGAGAGGATGTCATCTTCTATAATTGCTTCCAGCTGTCATGGGGGCAATTCCTTTCTATGTTCTTTCTATGGGATCCTGTAAAAGTAAAATGATGGTTAAGTTTTAAGATTACTGTCTAGTAAAATTGCAAATTTCTAAATAGTTGATAGGGTTTTTCTAAAGTTTTTATTTGGAGTTCTGGTCAGAACATTGTGAGAAGGTGTACCATTTCAGCAGCTGGTATCCCAAAACTGGTCTTCTAGTAATGCTGTCAACATAATGATATCATCTCAACCAGGTGAAGTCATTGTTTGGGGACACTTTAGAAATTCCTGAAGAAAAAAGATCTGTAGGAAAATCTACTGTTTATTGTGGAAAACTTTAATGTTATTCATATAGACATATATTCAAAGAAAAATGTGATATAGACAAAATAGGCATGGAGAACATAAAATATTTCTGAAATTCTTCTTCTTTAAATGGCTCCTGACATGAGTCAGTAAATCTGAAATTTTCTTTAAGCATCATGCTTGGATTTAGAGAAGGATAGCTATTGTCCAACTCCAAAGCCAGCTCTCCTTATATATAAATATATACGGTGATCTTTGTTCTCATAAGTCATAATCCTTTTTGCTTGGTGATCCTTTCTGGATAATTAATTTTTCCTCTTTCAGCATCCAAATATCCAGGATATCTTGATATTTTGAAGATGTGTATTTTCCTCTAAAGACAAGAACAAACCCTGTTCAACCCCTGTTTGAGGTTTCCTTACCACATGCATGGTTGTCACTTCTGTGGATGAGCTGTCATTTCTCTTTCTCAAGAGGTTTCTCTTTTCCAAAGCAAATCTTTATTAATTTTTATGGTATCTATAGCATTTCTTCTCCTGTGGAAACAAGAGCAAACACGCTTCCCCAGTGTAGAACATCTTCCAGTTTCCATTGTGAGGTCAAAATATCTTTAAAATACACCGGGTGATTTAATTCAGAAGTTTTTTTCTATTTTCTAATGTCTCTCTACTGCCATTCTTCCTTTCTCGTAAGCATCAAGAAAATTCAAGGTTAATAAAGCATTATGCAATCTATGTCTGGGGGTATTTTCCATCCTTTTCTGTTTGTTTAGCATATCTTTTATACTTTGATTTGACCTTTCTATAACTGACTGACCTGTAGAATTGTTTAATATGTCTGTAATATGTTTATACTATAATAGACCAAAAAACCATTTCATTTTCTTAGATACATATGCTGCACCATTGTCTGTCTTTATTTGTACAGGAATACCCAGGATGGCCACAACTTCTAATAAATGCATGATTAATGAGTCCATCTTTTCTGAGCTCAAGGCAGTTGCCCTTTGAAAACCTGAATAAGTGAAAAAGGTGTGGTGCACCTATTTTAATTTCCCAAATTCTGTAAAGTGAAACACATTCATCTGCCAGATCTCATTCCTTTGAGTACCTATTGGGTTGCTTCCTACAGGTAAGGTATTTTGTTATAGAAAGAGCTAGTAGGACATCTCTTTATAACCTCCTTAGCTTGTTGCCATGTAATAGGAAACTCTTTCTTTAAAACTTCTCTATTGACATGATGCTTTTTATAAAATTTGGAGGCCTTCAGCAAACTTCTAATCAATAATTGATCAATTTCTGTATTACCTTGTGCTAGAGGACCTGGCAGACCCGTATGGGATCAGATGTATGTTATATATATATATATATATATGACAAAGCCTATTACTGATTATGTCTTGCACCTGAATGAATATTGAAGTCAATTCTGTATCATCTGGTATAAATTCAGTGGTTTCAATATGCAAGACAACTTTTTCTGCACATTGTGAATTAGTTACTATGCTGAGAGGTTCTTTATAATATTTTAGTACCATGATAATAGCATATAACGCTACCTTCTGGACAGATTATAAGGGTTTTGTTCCACCTTACTTAATTTTTCTGATTTGTATCCATCCTTCCATGATTTATTTGCATCAGTATAAAATGTATGGGTTCCAGTTATTTGTGTGTCACATACAATTTGAGGAAGAATTCAAGTAATTCTCTTTATAAGGTTAAGTCTATTGCTTTTGAAATAAGTGCTATTAATCCCCCCCCCCAAATTAGCACAAGCTTTTTGCCATGGTTCATTGTCTTTCCATAATTTTTAATTTCATCAATACGAAAAGGCACTATAATCTCCTCTGGGTCTATAATTGCTAATTGATGAAGACTCAATTGTCTTTTTATAATTCAGAAACATTTTCCATATAAGTTTTTAAATTTTACTTGGTTTATGTGGTAAACGGATCCAATCTAACATAATATCTTCCCTCTGTATTAAAATTCCTGTAGTAGAAATTCTGGAATGCCTACCAGAATATGACTAGAATACAATTAAGATTTAGATTCATCCTGTGCACATGTGCCTTTAGCAATTTCTCCTCAATAACCATCAATGGGCAGTTCAAATGAGAGGCCAGTCATTTCCCTGTTAGCCCCATTTCTTTCTTTAATATCTTCAAGTTTTTATCATACAAGTCTTTCATATGCTTGCTTAGAGTCACTTCCAAAGATTTATTTTGAGTTTGAAGCTAGTTTGAAAGTTATTGCTTCTATGGTTTCTTCTTTGGTTCATTTGTCCTTTGTAGATAAGAAAGTCACTGATTTTTGTGGGTTTGTGTTTTCATTTTGCTAATTTTCTGTAAGTTTTTAAGAGTTGTAGGAGTTTCATGATAGAATTTTTAGATTCCCTTAAGCAAACAATAATATCATCTGCAAATATACTTTGACCTCTTCCCTACCTCTTTGTTACCCCTGATCTCCTTCAGCTGTCTTTTTTGCTATAGTTAAGATTTTGGCACCTTATTGAATAAGCATGGGGAGAGTGGACATTCTTGGTTTGTTCCTGATTTCATTGAGAAATTTTTTTTATCTTTTTTATATTGAGAAAATGAGAAAGAAAAAACAAGTTTCCACCTCCTCCCAGCCTCCCCTTTCCCTCCCCCTCCTCCCACCCTTCTCCCCCTCCTCCTACCCTTCTCCCCCTCCCTCTCCAGTCCAAAGAGCAGTCAGGGTTCCCTGCCCTGTGGTAAGTCCTAGGTCCTCCCCCCTCCGTCCATATCTAGGAAGGTGAACATCCAAACTGGCTAGGCTCCCACAAAGCCAGCACATGAAGTAGGATCAAAACCCCTTGCCATTGTCCTTGGCGTCTCATCAGCTCTCATTGTTCGCCATGTTCAGAGAGTCCAGTTTTATCCCATGCTTTTTCAGTCACAGTCCAGCTGGCCTTGGTGAGCTCCCAATAGATCAGCTCCACTGTCTCAGTGGGTGGGTGCACCCCTCGGGGTCCCGACTTCTTTGCTCTTGTTCTCCCTCCTTCTGCTCCTCATTGGAATTTTTTTTTTGAGTTTCTTTTAATTCAGATCAGTGGTTCTCAAAGTTCCTAAATCTACATACAACCCTTTATTACAGTTATACATGCTTTTGTGACCCCCAGTCATAAAATTATTTTTTTAATACTTCATAGGTGTAATTTTGCTAATGTTATGGATCATAATGTAAATGTATATGTTTTATGTTGGTCTTAGGAACACCAGTTGAGATATAATTCAAACATCCAACAGGGTTGAACACACAGACAGAGAATTACTGATTTAAAATGATGTTTGTAGGGGTTTTCACTAAATCACCTTTATTACTTTGAAGCACATTCCTTTTATCCATGGTCTCTCCAGGACTTTTATCATGAAGGGAATTGGATTTTTTTATAGGCCTTTTCTACATATAATTATATAATTCCTCTTTTTTTTTTTGTTTTTCAGTCTGTTTATGTGGTGGATTACATTCACCAACTTACATAGATTGAACCATCACAACATTTTTGGGATGAAGCATACTTAATAGATGATCTTTATAATGTGTTCTTGAATTTGATTTACACATATTTTATTGAGAATTTATGCATAAATGTTGATAAAGGCAATGATCTGTAATTGCCTTTTTTGTTGTGACTTTATGTAATATAGGTTTTAGGGTAACAGTTGTTTTGTAAAAAGTACTAGTCAATGTTCCATCTGTTTTCATTTTGTGGAATAATTAAGGGAACATTGGTGATAATTCTTCTTTGAAAGTTTGTAGATGTCTGGCTAAAAACATCATGCCCTGGCCTTGTTTAGGTCAAGACGTTTTTAATTAGTGCTTCCATTTCACTGGCGGTTATAGATCTGTTATTGTTTTAACCTACATGAGTGGTATATATAAAGAAAATTGTACATTTATATTAGATATTCCAATTTGGTGGATGTTTCTAAAGTAGGTCTTTTTGATTCTCCAAATTTCCTCAGTGTTTTTTATGGCCCTCTTTTCATCTCTAGTTAAGTTAATGTTGATCTTCTTTTCACATTTTAGATAATCTGACTAAATCTTTGCCAAACTTATTTATTTCCTTGAAGAACCAGCTGTGTGTTTGCTTCAATGATTCACTATACTTTAGTCATTTGTGTTTTGTTTCTATTTTATTAATTTAAGCCCTGAATTTGATAGTATCTTGCTATCTAATCCTTTGGCATATTATTTCTCCATTTGTTTTATTTCTTCCACCTGTGTTTTTCTGTTACTAACATGAAATCTTGTCGGAGACAGCAAAGCATAGCCCCCCTCCAAGTGTGATTCCTGAGATGCAGGAATCAATTCCCTCCAGGCAACCAACCCAGTAGCAGTTACATGAAATTGTTACTTGAGTGCCAAAAAGATAACATCTTATGTGATCCGAGGACTGCTTCTATGAAATCCGCATATGCATTTTCCAACATTTACAGATTATTCTGATTACAGCAATTCTACTAGTATATTTGTTCTTCATGTTCTTTATCTCCTTCCACACTAGTGCCTTATGAAAATATGAATGTGCTGTACAATAATATGAGTCTTCCTTATCTGATAGAATGGGCATCATTAGATTTGTAAAGCAGGTCATGAGAAAAAATACCTGACTCAGAAAGAATTAGGGAAATGTGGAAAAAAATGTTCTTTGCCTTATTATAAAATTTGGCAAAAGAATAATACTTAAAGAGAAAGGAACTTGGCTATGATGAATACAGTTTCTGAAGAACCTAGGGCTTGGGGGCTGACTGCCTATGGCCCTATAAATCAAAATGATATGCATTAGAATTGTGAGGAGCAGCTAAGGGAAAGGTACAACAATGGAGTAAAACTGACCAAACTATGCTGCTGTAAACTGCAAGCAATTAACCTCTGGGGTGAAAGCTCAGAAGTTGTTTTATAATTAACTAAGCTAAGAATTAAGAATATAGTAGCTGGCATGGGGATTGGGACCTGGGAATATATGATGATTAATGGTGATGTTCTGATTTCAAAGAATCTTTGTACTTTTTTGAACTGCTTTGCCCATGTAATGATTAGCCTGTGACAAGAAAAAAGAATATTTTTCCTTGTGTAAAATTTACAATAAAGACTGAGGTTTGAAGCTCAAGGTAGAAGAAGAAGAACCTGTCCTGCAACCGATAGTCAGTCAGCTTGCATCAGAATCCTGTGTTCATGTACTCACTTCGCCTTCCAGACCTCCCAGATTCGAGACCCACTTCTCTGCTGAGGCTGTTCCCTCGTGAAATTCTACAGTAACTTATTATGTTAGCTCTTAGTGCTATAAGTTTGCATCTGAGAACTACCTTCTTTATGCCCTATATATTTGTGTATGCTTTGTTTTCATTTTAATTCAATTATCAAGTCTATGATTGCTAATTACCCATGTTTATAAAGAATGAATGAATACTCTTTTACTATCAAATATTATTCCATTTGAAGGGTACTTAGCATCTTGTCTCTGCATTTGCCTCCTAATATTTGCATTTCCTCCAAATTTGAACTCATTACGTTGCTAAAATATGTTTTGTATCAATATAAACATTTATTTCATTTTATAGAATTTATGGAAATGATAGAAGTGAATATATAAAATTTCAAGAAAATGCATAGGTAGTTTCCTATTTAAAACACTAAAGGAAATATGCCAGATCAATAGGGAGTTTTTTGAATACTATTTTGTCTGTTGAAATTTTTATTTGGTCCAAATATATGCTCAGTTTTGACGAGAGTTTTTGGCTGAAAAAAAAAAGGTACATTCTTCTGTGTTAGGGTAAAATGTTCTATAAATATCTGTTACAGATGATGGTTCATTTGTTTAGTGATATTATTTAGGCTCAACATTTCTCAATTTAGTTTTTTTAATAACCTACATTTTGGTGAAATTTGGATGCTATAGTCACCAAATTTTACTTTATGGAAGTCAGTATGTGATTTAAATTGTAGTAGTATATCTTTTATGATCTCGTGTGTTCATATGTTTGGTGTAAGGTTTTAAGAATTGAAGTATTTTCTTCCTGGATTTTTCCTTGGATATATTGGAAACTTCCTTATCTCTTCCCATTAGTTTTGGTCTGAAGTATATCTTCTCTTATATGTTACTTGCTCTTTTTCCATTGCAGCTTTTAATATTATTATTTTTTGTTTGGACATAATGTTTTCATGACTATGTGTCAGGGAGATATTTTTTTCATTGTCCAGTATATTTGCTGTTCTATATGCTTCTTGTACCTTCATAAGCATATCTTCCTTTTAGTTAGGAAAATTTCCTCAATGATTCCATTGTAAATATTTAGTGAGTTTTGACTTTGGTTTCTTCTCCTGTTTTTTTATTATTCATGGACTTGGCTTTTCATGGTGACTCAGATTTCCTGGCTGTTTCGTGCCAGAGTTTTCTTAGATAAAACATTTACTTTGGCCTGAGTATTCATTTATTCTCTCTTGTCTTCAGTACCTGAAATATTCTATTCCATCTCTTCTTATTATTAATGAGTTCCTTTTTTAGTTTCAATTTTTTTATTTCTATTCTTTCCATAATTTTGGTATTTTTTCTTGATTCTATTTCTACTTTCATGTACTGAACAGTTTTCTTTCTTTAATCCTACTCTTCATTTTGTTTTCATAGATTTCACTAATGGGTTTATTAATATGCTCTTTAAAATAATAGAACATATTAAAAAGAGCTATTTTGAAGTACATGACTTACTTTTCAACTGTATTGGATTTCTCAATATCAACTGTAGTAAGGTTGCTGGGTTCTGGTAGGGAAATAATATTCTGGCTGTTGATGATGTTTTTATGCTGACATTTAGGTATCTGGGCTTGGGTTGATTATATTGTATGTGCTTTGTTCTGTTCTTTTCTTTGTTTGATTTTTTTTTGAGATTTTGGTTTTTATTCCATCTGGTAATTAGTAATATGTAGTGGCTGTGGGTTACTTGGTATGGAATGATTCTGATCACTTGAGGTACTAGAACTTCTTTCTAGGTATTGGAAGCTGATTGGAAAAAGAATGGGATAGGATGGATGTAGGAGAGGTTCCACAAGAGAGAGAGAAAATGTTAAGTTTGACATGATGATTTATGGATTCTGCAGGTATGAAGAAAGAAATAAATGCTGGTCTGGGAATGAGAATATGGGATTGGAATGGAAAACTCCATACCAGATTTCGTGGCTACCAGGGTCAGCATGTTTTCAAGGAAATAGTTCAGTTTTGGAGGCTGATCCTGAAAGATGGTGTGAAAGGAATAAGGTATGGTAGAATATTTGTTTATACCCCTAAGAATGAGGGTAGACAAGAAGAAAGTGGAAAGTCATGGAAAAGAGTGGGGAATTTGAATTGGAGAATTTTAAGGAGAAAATTGCCTACCTGATTACCTGGCTATCTTGTCCAGTGGGTTTCCATGGATAGACTGTCTCATGTGTTTTGGGGTGAGACAAAGGGATGGAGTGGGACTGAAAACTAGAAGGTCTGCTTAGTTACTAAGAGTTGAGGCAGAGAAGAATGCTCTCCACTGCAATTTCATTCTTTTGCAGGCATGAGAGCCGACTTCTTTGAGGTTTGGCAAATTTAGAAGACTGACTAAAATATCCAGCCTCTTGAACTCAACACTACCAGATTATTTGCCTTTTCCTGGTAGACTGCAATTGTTGGACTAGCTGGACCACAGATTGTAAATGATTCTAATAAATCCCCCTTCATTATATGCATTATATAATTCTATAGGTTTTTGTCCTTTAGAGAACCCTAACCATTACAAGGACTAATCAAATTATATAAAGAACTAAAAAAGACTGGAAATTTAAAAAAAAAAAATCAAAATGAGGTACAGAAAAAAATGGAAAGTCTTCAAAAGAGCACACTCAAATGGCTAAGAAGCACTTAAGAAATGTTGACATCCATTTACACTTCCTCCCCTCCTTCCATTCCCCTCTGGTTCCCCCACTCACCCTCCTCTCTTCTCCTCCCTCCTTAAGAGAGGGCAGGGAATCCTGCCCTGTGGGAAGTCAAGGCCCTCCCTCCTACATCCAGCCCTAGGAAGCTTTGCATCCAAACAGACTAGGGTCCCAAAAAGCCAGTACATGCAGTAGAAACAAGTCCAGTGCCTTTATCAATGGTTTCTCAGTCAGCTCCCATTTTCAGCCACATTCAGAGTCCGGTTTGATTGCATGCTCATTCAGTCCCGGTCCAGCTGGATTTGGTGAGCTCCCATTAGAAGAGGCACACTGTCTCAGTGGGTGGACCAACCCCTTCCAGTCTAGACTTCCTTGCTCATCTTCTCCCTCCTTCTGCTCTTCAACTGGACCTTGGGGGCTCAGTCCGTTGCTCTGATGAGGGATTTTGTCTCTATCTTCATCCGTTGCCAGACGAAGACTTTATGGTGATATTCAAGTTAATCATCAGTGTGATAGTGGTGCAAGGCCAGTTCAGGCATCCTCTCCTCTACTACCCAAGGACCTAGCTGGGGACATCCCCATGGACACCCGGGATCCCCTCTAGAGCCAAGTCTCTTGCCAAGCCTAGAGAAGCCAAATAACAAGGTGAACCCAAAGAAAAACAGATATAGATCCTCTTGGAAATTGGAAGCAAACAAGATTGCTGGGCAAAAGTTGGGAGAATGGGGGTAGGGATAAGGGTGCGAGTGGGGTTGGTGGAAGGGGAGATGGGGAGAGAGAAGGGAAAAGGTAAAGACTGGAGAGTGCTTGGGGGAGTGGGACGGTGGAGATGGAGGAAGGGTGGATATAGGAGCAGGGAAGAAGATATCTACAGTAAGGGAGCCATTTTAGGGTTGGCAAGAGCCTTGGCTCATTATATTTCTTTAGATGCTGTTTATCTCTGCTTCTCTTCTTGCTCATATGTATTGAAGTGAGGAGTAGAAAGAAATATCTTACTTTCTATTCAAATTAACTAAAATTCTTTAGAGACTAAATCAGAACTGAATATAAAGACTCATAATATTTGTAAATTTTTCTTATTTTCATTATTATGTATAAAAAGTATTATATTTTGGATTTATTTTATATGACAAAAAATGGGAGATCCGAGATTCATTCAGATTATCCTTCAAAGACTGATAAATGAGTAGAAATGACAACGTTCAATCAGCAGCTATTCAGTCCAATGAACATTTCTTAATTTTCTAATTGTATTGTGTGTGCCTCTAAAGGACTTCTTTTGACAACTCATTTTCCAAATCTGTAGGTTTCAAAATTAATTCATAGAAACTGTTTGGAATACAATGATTTCTGTGAACAAATACATAGTTTTTTCAAATGAAGAAAGAAAACCTTTAAATGCCTGAATTATATTGGAATTATTCTTAAATATTTCCTCTTTTCCAAACCACTGTATATGAGCTTAATAATACCTTTGTCATTAATATGTAAGCAAGAATCTTTATACATTTTCAAACACTATATCATAAATTTCTAACTAAAATAGTTAAGCTGTAAAAATTACTAATATAAAATATATTTAAATGATAAATAATTATTATTTAGAATTTAAATACTTTTTCAAAACCTCTAGGAAAAAATCATATATTTCTTATCTTGCTTGTTTTTTTATTGCTGTGGGACACATTATTTCTTAAAATATAGAAGCTACAACTCCACTGTGATTGCATTAAGTTGAAGGCCCTTTTTGAGCCACTTCACAGAGAGAAGACTCAGAGTTGCTAATGGTGCAATCTGAAGGCAAAATTATACTTCCTTCCAGAAAATTTAATTCTTCTACTTTTGAAGCTATCTGAGAGAAAGCATTTTTTTTAAGAAGATGATCCTTGGCATGGGGTTTTTCTAAGTATTTTATTCAAAAGTAACATTACATCAACTGAAATACCAGATGGTGAAAAATGTCTGGTACTTCTTGTTTCTCTCTCTCTCGTGTGTTAAGTTAATCAAATTTCCATTTGGAGAGAGAGATCAAATTTGCTCCACTAAAGTCAATTATATTCAAACTATATCATGAAGCTTTTTTTTATTTTCAGCACTTCTTTTTAGAATAATTAAAAATCATTTCACTTTCTTGACAGTAATATAATGACTTTATGGTTACAATTTTATTTAGAATGTGCTGCAAAGAAATATAATTTGTTACTTCTATCGAGAACAGTTCATTCACTGTGATGTGTAAATATTTCTGAATAGGCATCATTAAAACATGTTAAAAATAAAGCCATCTTCTGTTCTTGACGACATGTTTAAAGCTTTGAATAAGATCAAGGGGAATACAAAACTGATTTTTAAAAATGTCCATTAAACTTAAAAAGAATACTAGATTAGGAGGCAAAAATCTAAGTTAGAGAGTCTAATATAATAAATATAAACTGACAGGAAACGTGAAATCTCTAAAGTAAAATTAGAAAAGATTGTTTGTGTAAAGGCTACATTGAGAAATTAAAGGGGAATATGCTTAAAAGCAATATTGGCATTTAAAATAATGAGGCATTTCTTTATCATCTGCAACATTTCTTATAATTAGGTGACGTCATGGAAACAGATTGAGAGGCAGAGGCCTGCTGTCAGTAACCTTTAGTATAATGGGCTTATGCACATCTCTCCTCGGGATTGTTTTTAGGCATCAGTGACATTTTTGTTTTGAGTATAAATCCTTATTTGACCTGTCTCACTTCCCATTTAATAATGATATTCTTACTTCCAAAATTTTCTGTTTAATTTTTTATTTGAAAGGTTTTTTTTTTCATTTTACATACGAACCACAGTTTCCCCTTCCTCACCTCCTCCAGACACGCCCCACCTCCCCAGCACCCAACCTTCATCCAATCCTCAGAGAGAGTAAGGCCTCCCTTGAGGAGTCTACAAAGTCTAGCATATCAAGTTGAGGCAGGACCAAGTCTTTGTCCTACATCCAGACCGAGCAAAGTATTTCTCCAAAGGAAATAAGCTTCCACAAGTAATGCACGTTCATATCACAAAAGCACTTGCTCAACTAATTCATAGCAGCATTATTTGTAAGGGCCAGAACCTGGAAATAACCTAGATGCCCCTCAACCAAAGAATGGTTAAAGAAATGTGGCACATTTACACAATATAATACTACTCAGTGGTAACAAACAATGACATCTTGATATTTTCAGAATTGTTCTTAGTTTGTATTAGTTGATTAAAGCAGAGCCTTTTCCAAATTTAAGAAATGTAAGAAAACTTTTCAGCATGATAGCACAAAATAAAAGTCACCATTGGTAGACCTGTGGATTTATTCTACAACTAAGCAGAAAAGTCACGGTGATGGAACTAAGCAGTTCTAGAACTTCTCTTTCGTACTAAAGTATGAGCTAAAGTACTTAGGATAAGAGACTGTACACGTCCCCTGGTTTCCCTGCTGCTTTGTGACTCAGATACCACACTGATCTCCCTAAATGATGTCCCTTTGTACATATCTCCTAAAGCTAAACCCTCACTCTCCTGTGACTCACAAACACCCTTGCCTATGCTTGGATTTGGCACTGGATTGCCTGTCCAAAATCCAAGAACCATATCACTGTGCCAGGCTCTGCCCATGAGGCTCTGTGGGGTAGACTCTAAAGTCATACTGTCATCCTGAAGAGTTTTAATGGCCTCAGCGGACCCGGCGTTGTCACTACGTGGATCCTGTCTCAGAAATTCTAACTGGGGGGCAAAAGGACAGTTCTGTGTAAACAGAGATTCCACAGTGGAAGCTTGTTTTGTTACTTCCTTTTCTGGAGCTTCCTGATAGAATAGGAAGAGTCCCGTGAGTGCACACTCCCCATGGAACCTTGGGAGATGGGTAAGTCTCAAAACAGTGAATGGCTGGAGACTGTTTCCCAGGATCCAGAAGTCTCGGGCCTGAGCACAACTCACTGCTTGGTCGCTGGAGTTTTCCTGCAGGACTGTGCCACTAGAAAGTTCTTTCAAGACTGTTCCCCTGAGGTTCTGTTTGCTGCAGATATCTGGCCAGCCACCCCCAGCACAGGATACAGGCACCACGTGTCCCAGGCATCCCTGTCCACTGTCCTAGGCACTGCCTCTGTAGAAGTGTGCTATTTGGGAAAGCAATTGCTTTCCCCAATTTAAAGTAATTAAATGTTTAGGCATTTAAAAAGAGAAGGATGAACAAGTGAAAAATAATTGTTATCTGACATGGCAAATCATTAAGATCTCCTGCACCCAGACTATTCTTTCTCTGTGTTCTTCACTATCCACCCTTCCTCTCAATTTTCATTTCTCTCTTTTTGTTCTATATGTCTTTGGATGTGGACAATGGCTTTTTTCCTCACAACTGTTCAATTTATTCTCTCAAGGAAATGGAGTGCATAGAAATATAATCCAGAAATTTGAATGTCAAATATTGCCAGGGTTTCTAAGGGAAATTTAGAAATAAAACATTTACTATTCATGCAGCTCACTAGAGTCTAGCAAACAAAACTACTTATTGCATAGCAACTTGGGCACAAGTAAAATTTGCAAAACAAATCAATGATGACTTTCTTAGTTCTAAAACATTTTTAATGCAATATATTTAAAAGAATGTGTTCTCTGTCTACCATGAAAATCATGCAAATAATTACTGGAAAAAATGAATATTATACATGCCATAATATAATGGTGCTTATGTATTTTTATGAAATGAAAAAAACAATAATGGAGATTTTATACAGGTTCATATTTAAGCAGCAACTTTTATATAAATTATATTATTTTGAAAAAATTTCTGAAAATTTCAATGTAAGTTAATAAGAGTAAAGTCTATAAATTTTACAACACTACCTAATACTTTAAAGGACAAAAATAATGCTTTTAGAATCTGGAAAAGAAGAATTTATAAGAAGCATAACATTGCTCCCACTATGAGGTATGATATAAAAGGCAGAAGTAGGATTGGAATTTTTCATATTTCTACAGTCCC
The DNA here is from genome assembly GCF_037038515.1 of Microtus pennsylvanicus. Taxonomy (NCBI): domain Eukaryota; kingdom Metazoa; phylum Chordata; class Mammalia; order Rodentia; family Cricetidae; genus Microtus; species Microtus pennsylvanicus. The sequence continues at coordinate 45,246,024 of NC_134593.1, forward strand.
TTCTCCTTTCCGGTCAACATCATTTCACTTTGGATATTTTCCTTTACCATACAGAATCCTTTTTGTATGAAATAAATCCAATTGTCTTTTTATGGTATTGCCCCCTGTGAATTTGGGGTAATATCAAAGGCCCATGACGATGTCTTTAAAAAATTTCCCTCAAATCTTTTTTTGTAGTTTCTGAGTTTTTGGTGTCTTATTTCAGTCTGTAGGACATACTAGGATTATTTTTGTACAACATGTTAAATGATAGCTAAGCTTCAATCTTATGCCAATGGATGCATAGTTTTTAATGAAAAGTTACCTTTTAACAAAATGTATGATTTTGAAATATTTATTTGAATTAGCTTAATTTGAGTGTGTGTCTGTATTTATAGAATTTCTGTGAACATTTGTTCATCACTTTTTGTATCTTCATACCAACACCAGGCTAAGTGGTTACTATCATTTTGTAGTCTGCCTTGAAATCAGCAATTGATTTGCCTGTTAAAGCTCACTATGATTCTATGTGATTTAAATATTTGTTTAACTAGCAAAAGGAATCATTTTATTACATATTTTATGATGTTTTCTAGTTCATCATAAAAACCAGGCTCTTTGATTTGAGTAGCCTGCTCTGCCAACCGAAGCTATGGAGATGTCCTGGCTCATGCTGCTTCCCCAGGCTATGTCTGGATCTATGACCCTCCAGCAACAGTGGTCTGGGCCAACATTCATAACCATGTCGCCACCAAAGGCAACAGGGACATCACTGCTCTTGGCTACCACCTGGTGCCACACTGATATTCAACAGGTGCACGGATCTGGCCCTTGCTGCTATCTGACTGCAGCACTCAGGAACGCTAGCTCCATTCCTCACCTGGGCAGCTAGTCAGAACCGGGACTGAGGACGGGAAAACTCTCCCTGCCCCTCTCCAGTTATAACACATGGGAAAGCCTAGTCCTGCACCTCACCTGGGTAGCACATTAGATCTGGCCCTAGTGGCAAGGGAGTGGGTAAGCTGACCCAGAGGACTATGGGTAAGAAATATCTGAACTGGCCCTCACTTGAGTATTGTGGGAGAGCTGGCACCAAAGGAAGGAGAGCAGGTGAGCCGGCCCCCTATCTCGTGGGCTTTAGTATTTGGGCGAGCAAGCCAAACACCTCGCTAGAAAAGCACGGTAGAGCTGGCTTTCGCGGTGTGGTTGTGAGAGAGCTATCCCTGGTGGTATGGTCTCAGGAGAGATGGCACTGACCCTCACCACCTGCAGCAGATGGGAGAGCTGGCCCTGCCCCTTGCTAACTTTAGCCTGAAGAAGAGCAGGCCAAGAACCTTGACTGGCCAATGGGGTTCAGCTGACCCGGGTGACAAGGGCTCAGGAGAGCAGGTGTGGAAGATTGAGAGCAGGAGAGCTGGCCCAGCTACGTGTCAGGAAAGTGATGGAGAGATGTTCCTGGTGGTGTTGGTGTGAGAGACAAAGCCCGGTTCTGTGAGTTCGAGGCCAGCCTGGTCTAGAAAAGCTAGTTCCAGAACAAGAACCAAAAGCTACGGAGAAACCCTGTCTCGAAAATCCAAAAAAAAAAAAAAAAAAAAAAAAAAAAAACAAAGGCATGGAAATATAAAAATAGAATTATTCCTTTTTCTCCGTGTGTCTCTTTTCTCTTTATATTTATTGAACATGCTATTTTTTTCTTGGGTTCCGTAGGATTTATAAATTTTCACTGGCATGAAATCACTATTTTCAAGTTGTCATAATTTATGCAAGATAGCTGTTTATGTGCTTTCTTTTCCTTACCTAATAGACACACACAACATGTTTCAACACTAATGACATCTTTCGTCTTTAAAGATGTATTTCAAGTTCAATTACAGCTTTCATTTCTTTCTTTTCTTTTTGTTTTCTCAAGACACGGTTGCCCTTTGTGTCCCTGGCCATGATGGAACTTGCTCTGTATACCACCAGGCTTCCCTTAAACTCAGAAATGTGCCTGCCTCTGCCTCCTAAGTACTGGAATTTGGAATTAAAAGCATGTGTCATCATGGTCCAGCCATTTGTATTTTTTTAAAAAAAAATAGTATTTTATTAAATAATTGCAAATATCTGTAATTTAATAATACCCTAATAACATTTGAAACTAAGTATTATGATATTAACTTTATGAAAAATAAAGCATAGCTATTTGGTAATTCAATAAAATTTAAATATTTAACTTCTTACAATTACTTTTACCATTTTGTTCAAATTATGAAACAGTGAACAGATTGGGTGTATGAGTGTGATTTTTTTTTACACTGCAATTAAATTTCTTGTATTGTGATGTGGCATATATAAACAACTCCCATATTTCATTCTCTCAAACATTTTGCTGCATTGCAGTAGTTGGAGACACAGTACTATCACCTAGCATTTAAAAAGCAGATGAAATCCCAGACTCAAATGCTACTGCAGTTTGAAGTCTTTCGAGTGGAGATGAGAGCTAAGTGCATCAACTCACTATTTTTAGTTCTGTGAATCCATGGAAACAGTTTATCTTCACCTAACCCAGGGTTTCTTCCACAAAATCCCCTAAAACAAGGTTAACCCATTGGTAATAAGTCATTACCAAATAAAGTGGTCTATTTTGAGAATGAATTAAAATTAAGCAACATACATTTTGCCTAGTATCTAATGAAATGAATCTATCTATATCTATATCTGTATCTATATCTATCCATCTATCTATCTATCTATCTATCTATCTATCTATCTATCTATTTGTATGTGGATTTGGTTGTACAAATGTATGAATAGAATGTACATGTCTACCTATATATTAAAAGGAAATATTGAAAGAAATTAATTTGTTTCATTATTAATGAATAAGTTCAAGCTAGGTTTTCAATTTTCCATTATATAAACTACTCATTGGATATAAATTAAGCAAATGTGATATTAATGCACTTAAATGTTATAATTAAATTATTATTTGTTAGAATTATATGTAAAAGGTAAAAATACATTTAATGTTTTAACACATAAGAAAAGCTTATTGTTCATGTCTGAAATTCACATTTAAAATCAAAGTTTAATAAAAAAATTGAAGATGGGAATAATATTCATATAGCTGAAAGCTTGTCTAGCGCACAAAATTCTCTAATCCTGGAATCTGGTGCCTTGCAGTACATAAAATAAAGGTACTAGCTAGCGTTTGCAATCCCAGCACTTTGGGGATGGATGAAGGAGGATCAGTAGTTTAAGTTCATTGTGGAGATTATTTTTAATTGTCACTTTGGTCCCATCTAGGATCAACTGGGAACTATGCCTCTGGGTATTCTTGTAAGGCATTTTTTTTTAATTTGGTTAAAATATGGGATGATTTGGTCTGGGGAAATGACCCAGAAGTTAAGACCACTGGCTGTTCTTGGAGAGTGCCCAGGTTCAGTTCCCTGAACTATATTGGATGGCTCTCAGCCTCCTCTGACTCTACCTCCAAGGGATCCGATGCCCTCTTCTGGCCTCTAGCGGCAAAGCATTCATGTTGTACATATAATAAATGAATACATAAGTAAATAAGTGAATCTTTAAAATATATGGGAAAACAAAGTCTGAATGTTGGCAATACAACTTTATTGACTGTGCTCTAGACTGAACAGAAGGAGAGAGGAAACTGAACAGTAGGCATTCATTAATCTATTGCCTTTTATTCTCAAATTGTGAATATAATGTATTTAGTGGCTTCAACTACCTATTGTTGAATTTATTGTAAACTCTTTCCCCTTAAGTTGCTTTTTGAGGAATTATATTCTAACCACAGAATAAAGATTCATTGTTCTCCCTTGGCTATATAATGAGCTGAAGACATTCTGGGATATATGAGATTCTGTGTCAAAATAACATAGTTATAATATTATAGACTTATGCAAATAATAATGAAATAAAAAACTTTCACATTTTGAGTATTTTAAAAAGATGACTACTTACACAATTTTCACAAATATTTTCTAAATGGCTTTGGCATAGAAATTGTTCAGCATGAGTTCTAAACTGAATCAGGTTTCGGGACAATGAAAGCCAAATTCTATGTATAAAATTTGTTATAAGTTATATGATGAAGTAATAAAGCTGACATTTATATACATAATTCATTTTTGCTCTAACCCTTTCAATTTTAATGTGTTGAGGTGACGATTTATAGCATCTTCATTTTTCATGTCATGCCTTTAAAATGATAATGTGCATGTCTGTATGAGTTCACTCTATATGTTTGTACAGTGTTTTACTGAATGTCAGTCCAGAATTTGCCAAGTATTTTCTTTTCCCATTTAAGGTATTTCAATACGTTTAAATCACCAGAAAGTATTTGTTCCTGACAATCTGGAGAATAACTTGCGTTATTCACTTGCTATTGTTAATTTTAGATATCAGAGTGCAGATAGCAAAATCAACTAATGTGAACATTTTTACATGACGTTTCAAAAGATGCCGTACTATATGCTTTCAGAGTTGGGAGTTCAGACTGTCTTACAACTTAAAATTAGCCAACAAGTTTATAGCAGGGGTCTTACTCAGCAGTGCACTTGAACTCCCCCTGCTTCATGAAACTGACTGCTAGTGTGTGCAATGAAAAAGAAAGGACATGTATAAGACTGCCACATTCCATAAGGTTTATATTTTAATCAAATACATACTCTTCTAGCTATGGTCATAGTTCCTATGTAGCAAATGATCCTAAGAGGCAGTAGTCTAATTTACAGAATAAAAGAATCCTTGAAAACTTACATCTAATAGTCTTATCTACGATGTAGCTGCAAATTATATGACTTTTATAATTCCAGACAAAGCTACTGATGAGTATGGCAGAGGAACTACAGTTTGACATTTTCCTCAATAGGCATTAAACTCATCAGAAAATTACCTGACAAGTGAACTCAGGCAGTCTCACAGACAACATAGATCAGAATCTGATATCTTGCAAACTAATATCAACTATAGCTTTTTTTATTTTTATTTATTTTTTTACTTTTTTTATTAAAAATTTCTGCCTCCTCCCCGCCTCCCTTTTCCCTCCCCCTCCCCCCACTCCCCCTGTCCTACTCCCCTCTCCCTCCCTCTCCAGTCCAGTCCAAAGAGCAGTCAGGGTTCCCTGCCCTGTGGGCAGTCCAAGGTCCTCCCCCCTCCATCCATGTCTAGGAAGGTGAGCATCCAAACAGGCTAGGCTCCCACAAAGCCAGAACATGAAGTAAGATCAAAACCCAGTGCCATTGTCCATGGCTTCTCAGCAGCCCTCATTGTCTACCATATTCAGAGAGTCCGGTTTTATCCCATGCTTTTTCAGTCCCAGCTTTTAGGTGGAAAAATAATTAATGTATTTAATGAGTTATATATTATTTTACATTTTCCCAGAAAAAAAGTTGCCAATTTTTAAATGTTTTGAAACTTTCATGCATGAGAACTATCCTTATCATGGTATGGACCCCGTTGCTCCTATTATCACTCCCCCCTCTCTTTAGACTGGACTCTGGGACTGTTGCCCAGGACTTAGCTGTGAATCTATACATCTGCTTCAATCAGTTGCTGGATGAAGGTTCCATGATGACAATTAAGGTAGTCAATAATCTGATTACAGGGGAAGGGCAGTTAAGGCACTCTCTCCACTATTGCTTAGCGTCTTAGCTGGGGTTATCCTTGTGGATTCCTGGGAATTTCCCTAGTGCCAGGTTTCTTCTAGCCTAATAATTGCTTCCTCAATCAAAAAAAAATTCTCTTTCCTTTCTATCCTTCTCTGTCCTTCCCACATCTGGGTCTCCCTCAGGTTCTCCTACCTACCTCCCTTCTCCCCTCTTCTCTCATCTTTTGCCCTGACTTCTTCCTTTCCTCCACAGTCCCATTTTTTTTAGGAGATCTTATCTATTTCCCCTTTCCATGGGGATCCAGGCATGTCTCTCTTTGGTTTCTCCTTGTTACCTAACTACTCTGACATCATAAACTGGAGGCTGATTATCCTTTGCTTTATGTATAATATCCACTTATGAGTGGGTACATACTGTGAGTGTATTTTGGTCTGAGTTACCTCTTTCAGGATGTTTTTTTTTCCCCTCAGATTTCAAGATTTCATTGTCTTTTATACCACTTAGCACTACTCCATTGTGTAAATGTTCCATGTTTTCTTGATTCTTTAGTTGAGTGGCATCTAAGTTGTTTCCAGGTTCTTTTTTTTTTTTTTTTTTTTTTTTTTGGTTTTTCGAGACAGGGTTTCTCTGTAGCTTTGGTGCCCATCCCGGAACTAGCTCTTGTAGACCAGGCTGGCCTCGAACTCCCAGAGATCCGCCTGCCTCTGACTCCTGAGTGCTGGGATTAAAGGTGTGCGCCACCACCGCCCGGCTGTTTCCAGGTTCTTAACCAGATTTTCTTAAATTATCCCATCTACCTTTTTGCCTCTGAGGTTTTTACTTTTCTTCTGTAATCTTACATTCACTCTTACTCGATTGCTGGCTGTGAGGCTAGTTAGCTGGTTCCTAGTGTATTCCTCTCCTCCTTTTCTTATTCCTTGATGTCTATTCTCCCATATTTTTTTCTTCTATTTATTCTCTCTGCCTGCCAACCCCACCTATCCTTTTTCTTTCCTCACTATTGGCCATTCAGCGCTTTATTATGCCACGAGTTGTTTTAAACAAACAAATTTTCACAGCTTCACAGAGTTAAACAATTTCAAAATAAAAGAATGTAACACATCTTTGTGTCCTTACACAAAAGTTCCATAGCATAAATAAAATTGGCATATCTTAAAATAATATTCTACAAGACTCAGAAATTCTGTTACACAAAGATACAAAATTAAGTTCCAAAGTTTATCTTTGCATATTTAATCAGTTAGGTTCACTGTTATGTTGCTATATAGTTATATATCTCTTTGTTATGTTAACTGATTAAATATAAATGTACCAGACAAGTATCTCTTTTTTAAATTACTCTAGACTATCATCTATTTATAATGAATAATGTAGTAATATTGCTCCACCTGAATAACCTTTCTACGTGTATATCAGAGAGTATAAATGGTATGAGATAGGGCTTCAGATTTTTCTATTATATATGATATAATCTGTTATATTTTTCTCTATCCTAAATGAATATTTTACAGTTCATTATTTATCTTTTAATTGACAGTGACCTCTGTGAGACCTGATCACTGTAAACACAATTAATGCAACACTAGTATGTGTTAATCACTAATAAAAATTAAAAATAAAGCTGACAATGTTGGAGCTGGACACATGCTGCTCTTTGGTGGGTTTGCATTCTTCCATATGTTGACATCTAGTTAGACCACACTATTTGTTGAAGATGCTTTCTTTTTGTATTGTATATTTCTGGTTTCTTTATCAAAAATCATGTGTGCATATTGTGCGTGGACTTAAATCTTGATCTTTTGTTTGATTCTATTGACCAGTCTGTCTGTTTTTGTACCAGTGCCATTATTTGTATTACCATTGCTCTGTGATGTACCTTGAAATAAGGGATGATGATAGCTCCTCAAGTTCTTTTTGGTAAAGGATTGTTTTGCAACCTGTTATTTTGTTTGTTTGTTTTTGTCTTTTTGCTTTTCTTGCAAGGTCTGTAAAAATTGTGGTAGAATTTAGATAGGAATTATATTGAATATCTTCGTTTCTTTTGATAATTTTTTCATGATAATAGTTGAAATAATACTTAGTAAAATATTCACAAACTGAATAAAAGAACACATCAAAAATATTATTTATCATGAGGAAATAGGTTTCATCCAGAGATGCACGGATGTTTTAGCATATGAAAACCTTTCGGGGCTGGAGAGATGGCTCAGAGGTTAAGAGCACTGATTGTTCTTCCAGAGGTCCTGAGTTCAATTCCCAGCAACCACATGGTGGCTCACAACCAACTGTAATGAAATCTGATGCCTTTTCTGGCCTGCAGGCACACATGGAGACAGAACACTGTAAACAAAATAAATAAATCTTTAAAAAAATAATCTTTCAATGTAATCCACCATATAAACAAAGTGAAAGAAAAACACGTGATCATCTCATGAGATGCTGGAAAAACCTTTGACAAAAACCTTTCATAACAAAATCTTTGAGTGATCAGAAATACAAAAGACATCCCTAAACATGATACTAAGCAAAATTCAGCAAGCAAATTGCCAACATCAAATTAAATGAAAACTCAAAGCAATTCTACTAAAATCTGGAACAAGACTTTACATTCTCTCCTAGTCTATTCACTATAGTACTCGAAGTTCTAGCTAGAGAAATAAGAAAAGTAAAGGAGATGAAGGGAATTCAGATTGGAAAGGAAGAAGTCGAAGTATTATTATTAAAAGATGATATGACAATATACATAAGGGACACCAAATATTCTGCCAGAGAACTTTTACAATTGACAACCACTTTGAGTGAAGTGGATGGATAAAGAATAACTAAAACAAACAGACAAACAAAAATAAGACAGTAATACTCTTAAATAAAACCCTTAAAAGGGCAGAGAAAGAAATCAGGGAAACAACACATTTCATAATAGCCACAAATAACAGAAAATATCTTGGTCTAACTCTAACCAAGCAAGTGAAAAACCTATATGACAAGAAATTTAAGTATTTGAAGAAAAAAAATTGAAGAAGATATCTGAAGTTTGAAAGATTTTACATGCTCATGGATTAGAAGGACTAATATAGTAAAAATTATTGTCTTGTCTAAAGCAATGTACAGACGCAACACAATCCCCACTAAAATCCCAACACAATATTTTACAGAACTTGGAAGAAAAATACTTAACTGCATATAGAAAAGCAAAAACCTAGGATAGCTAAAACAATCATGTAAAGTAAAAACTTTAACCATCCCTGCTCTGAAGATCTATTACATAATTATAGTAATAAAATCCACATGGTACTAGCCTACAGACAGGTGGACTAATGAAATCTAATAAAATACTCAGACTTAAATCCACACACCTATGGACACCCGATTTTTTAACAAAGAATGCAAAATTATACAAAAAAAGAGGAAAACATCTTCAACAAATGGTGTTGGTATATGTGGAAGTTGGGATGTAGAAGAATGAATGAATGTAGATCCCTATCTATCATCCTACACAAGACTCAAGTTCAAGGGAATAAAATACCTCAGCATAAATCCAGATACACTGAACCTGATAGAAGATAAAATGGGCAATAGCCCTAAACACATTGGTACAAAAGACAACTTACTGAATAAAACACCAATGACATTGCATGAGTTCAACAAGTAATAAATGCCACCTCATGAAACTGAAAAGCATTAATCCAAAGGACAGTGTCAACAGGACAAACGGACAGCCTACATAATGGAACACAATCTTCCAACTACATATCTGACAGAGGGCTGATGTAAATAACATAAAAAACTGAAGTAACTTGTAAAAAATCAAATAATGAAACTTAAAAATGGGGTATAGATATAAACAGAACTCTCAACAGAAAAAAATCTCAAATGGCTGAGAAACACTTAAAGAAATAATCAGTATCTTTAGCTATAAGGAAAATACATATCAAAATGACTGAGATTCCATATACTGACACTTGTCAGATCAGGAGCATGGGGATCTTGGGGGAGGTTTGAAGGGAGGAGGGGAGAGGCAGGGAGGGGAGCAGAGAAAAATGTAGAGCTCAATAAAAATCAATAAAAAAGGAGAAAAATAACACAAGTGACAGCACATAGTGGTGAGGATATGGAACAAGAGGAACAAACCTCCATTGCTGTGAAGAGTGCAAATCTGTACAACCACTTTGAAAATTAATATGAAATCTAATCACAAAATTGCAAACGTATTTACCTCAATACCATGCTATTGAGAATATACACAAAGGGTTCCATCATATCACAAGGACACTTGCTCAAATATATTCCTAACAGTTTTATTTTTAATAGCCAACACCTTGAAACAACCTAGACATCCCTGAATTAGTGAAGGGATAAAGAAAATGCAGTTCATCTACCCAGTGGAGTGGTAGCCAACACGTAAAAACAATGACCTCATGAAATTTGCAGGTAAATTGATGAAACTAGAAAATTCATGTTTTTAACAACAGGAAAATCTAATAGAAATGTGAAAAGAATCCACAATCTATGAGTAAAAGTGAATTTTTTTCTCATTATTTTGAAATATTTAAAAAATTGATTTGCCTTGTGCTATAAAAATAACCATGACTAATTTGAAAAACATATAGAAGGCACTGATTAAAATAAATTTTATTATGTTTGAAATTTACTCACAAACAAAATCGGTGACAAATAGCCATGAAATTAGCAGTTAAATCATAGTTTTGTAAACAAATTATTAGTCAAAAATATCAGAACAGATATGTGATAGAGCTGATTACAAAAAATATATAATGCTGAAATTTAAAATTATTATCTGTGATAGTGTGTGAGAAGTAAATGTGGCAAATCACTTGGGAATTTTTATTTTTTGGGTGAAAAGAGAATGAAATTCAGTGAAATGAACATTGTATTCAAAAGTTAATTAGAGCAAAATTAAAGTATTAAACAGAATGAAGGAAAATAAAAGATCTCAAATTTTCTGCCTTTAGACATATTTTTCCCTTTACTAGGCTTTTTTTGACCTTGGACAAGAAACTTAAGCTCCCGAGTTTCCTCATGTATAATGCATAGGTGACAGAAATAGGACCTGGCTCACAGTGATGTGGTAAAACCTGAATGAGCAAGTACATAAATGATAATGTCAGGGTTTGCTCAATTCTTTCTGCTTAGATTTGCTATTAGTAACACATTAACTCGGTGCAGGCAAACAGTACATTATGTATTCATTATGAAGAAATTATAAATATATATATATATATTAGCTTGATCTAAACATAACACAATATGCATACTTATGAAAATCCTCAATACATGTCAAGCAAAATCTCCATGTTCTTATGTACCTGTTAAATCTAATTTCATATAATATATATTTGGTTTTCTTTTGATTCCTACATGTAAGATTTCTGGCTGCCCTAGAACTCACTTTGTAAGCCAGGCTGGCCTAGTACTCATAGAGATCCAACTGTTTCTGCCTCCCAAATACTGGGTTTGGGATTAAACATGCAGCAACACTGCCCTGCCATGTATATATTTATATATTAAAGCTTCTTGTGCCTTCTCTTGAGCTCTTTTCCTTATATTGGTTTGTTTTAGCCCGCTTTGATGTGACATTTTTGTTTTATATTATTATATTTTATGTTGTCATATTTGTTGTTATCGCTTTGAAGCACATTCTTTTCTACTGAAATAGAAAAATGGAATGGATCTGGAGGTAAAGGGAGGAACTCGGAAGAGTAGAGGGAGTGAAAACTGTAATCAGGATATATTGTATGAGAAAATAATCTATTATCAGTATATGGTGGAAAAATGAAACTTCTTTTGAAAGAAAGAATGTGGTTTCATCCATTCCAATGATTATTAGCAAAGAAAAAACTAGGTTATCAGTGAAATAAAGGATATAAAAGAAAGAGCTATCAAGCATACTTCTTTGGAAAGTTGGATTGTATGAAATGAACACTATCTGGAAGTAAGTTGAGGACAAGGGGGATTTTAATATTAAGGTTGGGCTGAACAAAGGAAGCAAATATTCTCCCAAACAAGGATGTGGTCAATCCATTAAGAGGTTAAGGACACACAAAACAACAAAACACTAGATAAAGCATGAACAATAAATTATGGTAAGTTTAATATTAAATAAACAATGGTCTATGAAGTTGTATTTTAAAGTTAACAAATAACAAACTAACTAATACAAACAAAATAACAGCAAAAGTCACAATTTTTTCTTAGCAAAAGATTCTATAAAATATTGATTTAGAAACAACTGGAACTGAACACCAAATATCTATCATGTACCCTGTTGAGAGATATGCAGTTATTAATATGGCAGGCATGTTTATTATTTCTCTGTATTTTTGCTAAATGGGAGAGGAACAGTTTGCTAAGGAATCAATGACCATGATAATAGACAAGAGACTATGATACTTAGGCATTTCTTTAGAAAAGAAGAGGCATATGTGCCTCTTATCTTAAAATATTCCTGTACCACTTATGCCAAATCCACTCGGCTCTCTAACAAAATGCAACTATGTTCCCTGATATCACCTCTTAAGTAAATGAATTCCCCATTCCACACTCCAAAGAGTACTTTTGTTTTCATCCTCACCCTAACTTAACAAAGTATACTGTTATCTTCATGATAGTCAATAAATGTTTGTAGGAGAAAAAACAGAAGTGCAAGCAATCAAGTTGCTTCTGCCTACAATGTCGGGATGTGTCTTCCTTTCTTATTGTCATTTACCACCTATATTCAATTTCTGCCCTGTTCATTCTAGGTTATTAGAACCTAGAGTACATATTGAATTTGTTTTATTTATTTGTATGGAGTTAGAGTGATGGTTCAATGGATAAAGTGTTTACCATGAAAAGTGAGAATCAGAGTTTGGGTCCCCTAAAAAAATGATGGGTGTGATGATCCATCTGTAATATGAATCCCAGTTCATAGGAGGCTGATATAGGCAATTCCTATAATAATCTCAATAACTAAAATAGGGGAAATAGAAGCTCTGGGTTCAACAAGATACACTGCTTTGATAAATAAGGTAGATAGTGATTAAGGAAGATATCTGAAAGCGGCTTCAATATATGTCACATATATGTGTAAAACATATATACATATCATAGAAATGTGAATATTCGTGCACACATTCATACATACCATGCATATAATTATGTAAAACATGTTGAATAAGCACCTAATAAAAGAAAGTCAAAGTTGATCTCTAGATTATTTTTGTGGTCTATTATACACATACAGTTACCTCACAGAACCAAACAAATACAAGTAAATATACAAATAATAAGATAATTGCATATTATTTGCCATTATCCCACTCATATATAGTCATATGCAAACTATAGTGCTTATAGTATCCACTAAAATCTACTGTTTCTATACAATTTCTCTTTTTCTACTAACCTCACTAAAAGTCATCAATTTAATGTAGAAATAGGAAATCTTTGTACCCCTTCTCTACTGACTTTCTTCACTTAACAAAAATGTTTACCTAAACTGTTGCTTTCTGAATTTCAACCATCTATAATATGATATTGTGGGTTTCAACCGTTCCCAAATAATCTCCTTACAATGTTAATGTCCTTGCTCTCTCCTCCCTGTAGTCCCACTCTGTCTGACACTGACCTTTTCTCACTTTTGCTTAGAGACACTGCATGTTATCACTCCTTTCTCATATTTCTGATGGCAGGCAATTTCTTGTAATTCATGACCCAGTTTAAATAACACTTATTTGAAGCTATGCTTTCTCTCCCAATCCTACGATACCCTTGTATGTTTGCCACTATTCTCTCTCAGATGGCTGTTGACATCCATCATAGTAATTCTGTGTAAATTTGACTAGCCAGGACTATATATTTTACTTGAGTTTTGTTTTTCTTCCTCTGTAAAATAAAAATGTCACTCTGGCAGGGGCATTTGCTCACTTGTCATTTAATTTTGTTGCAGGTAGAATCATGTATTTTTAGTGTACACTAGTCAAGGATTATAAAGGGTAAAGGTTGCTTGAAAGGTAACAATGTAGTCTGCATTAATGAAACACATTTGTGTTTTACCAAAGCAGAGTTTACAAGTAGTGTTCAACCATACGTTACAATACATATATTTGTGTATTTTAATTTCAAATACATGAATACACTGCATTACAAATGAAATGGTAGCAGCAACTCTCCCAGGGTTGATACAAAGACCATAAATTTTCCTTAAAAGATGTATTAAAATATTGGATGAGGAGAAGAAGCTCAGTTTATTGAGTGAGCAGAAAGTGAAACAATGGTCTTGGGGAGGAGAAGAGACATGATTGCTGTGGTAGATTGAATGTGTTCCCCCACCCCCACCAAAATCATAGGGAGTGGCACTGTTGGGAGGTGTAGCCTTGTTGAAGGAAGTGTGGTCTTGGAGGGGCTGGAGGATGCAAATTTTTAATCCAGACCTTGAGGCTGGAGGGCATAGTTTTAATCTGGGCCACACCTTCTGTTGGAAGTGTGTCATTGTGGGGACTGGCTTTAAGGTGTTCTTCTCAGGCTTCACTTAGTGTGACAGTCAGCTATTTGTGGTTGCCTGGAAGATGTAGGACTCAGCTCCATCAGCACTTCAGCCTGAATGCCACCATACTCCCTGCCATGATGAAAACTGACTGAATCTTTGAAACTCTAATTGAGTCTCCAAAATTGAATGTTTTTATTCTAAAAGAAGTCATTGTCAATATGTCTCTTCACAGTAACGAAAACTCAAAATAAGACAAGTAAAGGACATACCCAAACTAATACTTCTCACGAGAATATGGATTCTAATTCTTGTTAATAATGACCTCTCTGACCTCACAATCTCACTTTTCTTGCAAATGATCTGTAAAACACAATCACAAATTTACCACCTTCCTCAAGTCTGGCTGATTTTGACTTCTGAAATGGTTCTGCTTTCCTTTGTTTAAAATCATGACCTTGCCGCTGCTGACAGGACTCTGCTTTATTGTGAAAAGTCCTACTTAGAATTTACATGCCAGGATCAAGACCGTGAATATCTGACCAGAGAATGAACATGGCTTTACATTAAGGAAACATTTGATAAAAATTACTTAATTTCTCTTGTCTCTTTGCGGTAATATATATGAAATTAAGCCTATTGCACCCCCAAAAAGATTTAATTGGTGTGTGAGCTGAGACTTTCAGAGACAAACTATATTTGTTCTTAATCTTTTCCTTACTGCAAATGTTTAGTCAGATAAACTTTTTTATTTGCATTTGTTTTCTGTCTCTTGGTGCAAATACAGAATATTTCAGAGCAATTATCTAAATTCTTGATATCTTGAAAGCATAAAATTGCTCAAAATACTTAGAAGTAAAAAAAATAATCAGCTTCTTAGAAGTAAAAAAAAATGATCAGCTTCTGAGAAGAATTTATTTCTCAAGTCCTTGTTATTTTATTACAAGTGTAATATTGTTGGCATAGCATGAATCACGTTCTTTCAATATAAATTTGATTTTTTTCTCAAAAACCTTCTTTAGTGGTTTCCTTCTAAACCCCCACTCCACCACTCAGTAACATTATAGTTATAGTAATATAACAACTTTCAAATGTGTAGAAATATATAGAAAACTGGAGAAAATAAGTTAGTTACATTTGTACTTTTTTATGTCTTTAATCTTATGTAAAAATAATGAAATTACAATAGAAAACACATGATTTTAATGGTCTGCTTCCATTAGAGTACCATTAGACACAGAGACTGTGCAGTATAATACTTTTTGATCCTCTGTATTTCACTATTTATGAGATCTTTTATCCATGTACAATTGATCTGTGCAAAACCAAGATTGTGATTTGAATAACATGTTCATACATTTGAATTGATCCCCAGTTGGTGGAACTGTTTGAGAAGGAATAGGAGGTATGGCCTTGTAGGAGGGGCCATGTCACGGGTGAAGGCTTTGAGATTTTAAAAGCCCAGGCCATTTCTAATTATTTCTCTCTGCCTTGTGGTTGTATCTCAAAATGTGAAATCTGAAGTACTTTTCTAGTGTCATGCCTCACTGCCTGCTCCTATGCCACCTGCCATGATGAAAATGAACTCTACCCTTTGAAAATGTGAACCTTAATAAAGTCATTTTTCTATAAGTTGCTTTGGTCATGGTCTCCTTTCACAGCATAGAAAAGCAACTAAGACAGGAACTTAAGCAAATTTATTAAATTCTTCATTTTTCATTACTTCTGAACTTTTAACATATTTTCCCAATAGAAGGTATGTTATTAACGTCAATAGGTTGTAGAAAATGCTACAAGAATGTCACATTGCGATAATATGCTCCGTGGGTGCATTACTAAGAAACTAATGTTATATGTAGCTAACCGAATGTCCATAATTTTCCCATAGACGTTTATTCATTTGCTGACCCTGAAACTGGCAAGTTAGCAGAGGATGACAATTGTTGCTGACAGGTAAGGAATGGAGTCTCTAGAACTCCTTTCCTTCCAGTCCCCATCTCAGTTGAAGGGAGGATTGCTTTTTTTTATGAATATAACAAACCTAAGAAGTCAAGGTCAAAAAAAAAAAAAAACATGCTTCATCATAAAGATAGCAAAAGCAAAATTTGGAGTTAGATTCTTGAAATCTTATTTATTTTTGCTCTGTTTCCCTCTACACATTCTGTGTTAAAGCCGAGCGTAATAAGTGCTAAGTTGGGGCTATCAACAAAATACAGTAGTGAGAGGGCCAGGGAGTCAGACCAGAATCACGATAGGTTTCTAATAGCCCCTGCCAGAGACCAGGCCTTAGTTTTGGATTTATTGAAGCTGGCTGGAGCTGAGCAAGCAATTCTGGGTAAAACCACAGTTCAGGTGAAACCAATTAACAGGTTCCCCACAGACTTCTACTAGCTCAGCAGGTGCCTCATAGACTTCTATCTAAAGAGAGCCTTGCCTACCCTTCTGCTGTAGAGTCCCTAACTACTAGAGACATCTACCAGTTCTATGAACATTGCGTTTAAACTCACCAAGACTAACCTCCCTCTCTGGAATTCTCCTATGCTTGCTATTGTCATCACTATTTGCCAACCCAACATGTTGGCTGTTTTAATAAATATTCTCGCTGATTGCTTATGTGACTGGTGGCATTTTAGGGACTTCTTGCAGACTCCAACAAATAGAAACAGGTATGATGATTTTTCTCTCACTGTATGTACCACACATGGTACTATCAGGAGCTTTCTGAGATGACAATAAGTTGATGGGTGAATAATAATCAGTATGCTATACCTAGTGACTCAAAAATCCATGATGGTGATACAGAATATAATCAAGAATATACAATCATCACTACTTCTCAAAGATGCCAATTTAGATGAAATTAAATATTCAGCATTGAATATATGAATAATTAAGTAATTTTAGACTTGTCTAAATGCAAATGCATTCAGAAAACATGTATTTTTAAAAAGCAGTTTTATTATGAGAAGCAGAGGAAAACTAAGACCTGAGCCTTTAGATCTGCATGAGTCTTTATGATATCATTCTACCCTGACATATATAATTTTATCTCTATTATCTCCATAGAAACTTTTAGAAACTGATACAGAAATAAAATTAACCAATTGGACAGAGTTCCTCACTGAATGGACCAATATTTCAAATAAATAAGTATTAAGACAAATAAATTAATATTAATTATTTTCTCAATACCAGGTGCTTTTAAAGCATTTGAGAAAGAAGAGAGGCACAGATATGAATGCTATCCTATTGGTGATTGATTTCAACATGTAGGTTTCAAAGGTACACAAAAAATTCCCTAATGAAACAAGGTTGGATCTAAATACAACATTGCTGATAATGAATCAGAGAAAATGGAAGGAACTACAGAAAATACAAGGCATATTTTAAAATAGTGTGCTTCAGGAAGAGATTTACTTAAAACATTACTTCCATGTCAAAGAACTTTGAATACCATAAAAAGCCATTTTAAATAATGCTTTCTTAGATGGTATGGTGTGAAGTCTATAATTTTACTCAAGCCACATCAGTTTTAAAGTTAACAGTTATCCTTGTCACTCTTAGCAGACTATCACTTGTTTATGGCAGATATATGATAGTTTGCGAAACCCCATTCCTGATTACACAGACAAATTTAGTTTACCAGTATGAACATTCTAGTCATTTAAATGCAGATTCATAAAAATCATGTTTTCTTGGCTTCGTTGCATATATGAATATTGTATAGTAAATTGGTTCTAAAACTGAATCTTTGTATGTACCTTAAAATATTTGATGACATATCTTTTAATAATTAATAGTAGACATGGACTCTTAATATTGAAGACAGGTAATATTTTTTTATGTTATATATAAGTTAACACTTTAATATAGAGCCCATGAAAGGGAGGATCAGGGTTCATTTTTCGGATCTGATCTGTTGGTCAAAAATCTACATGACACAGTATAAAAATAGAGACTAAGTATACAGAAGATCCCCCATGTCAGAAATTAACTATATGTTGTACCTACTAACAACCAAAAGGCTGTGTTTTATTTATTTAATGTTTTGCTCAGTTTTACTTTTTGATAAAATTGTCCTGAATTTTATATAAAAAGTTTTTGTGGTTAATCAGGAAAATAGGCCTCTCAGCAGATATATATTAAGAAAAAAATTCACTGGGGAATGATACC